>NW_025920424.1:0-109258 GCF_902686445.1 Sciurus carolinensis
AAGGAAATATCACAACAGACACGATTGAAATACAAAACATAATTAGAAGCTATTTTGAAAATCTATACTCCAACAAAATAGAAAATTTTGAAGATATCAACAAGTTTCTAGAGACGTATGAATTGTCTAAACTAAAAGAGGAGGACATACACAATTTAAATAGACCAATTTCAAGTAATGAAATAGAAGAAGTCATCAAAAGCCTACCAACAAAGAAAAGTCCAGGATCTGATGGGTTCTCAGTCGAGTTCTACAAAACCTTTAAAGAAGAGCTCATTCCAATACTTTTCAAAGTATTCCATGAAATAGAAGAGGAGGGAACTCTCCCAAACTCATTCTATGAAGCCAATATCACCTTGATACCTAAACCAGAGAGAGACACATTGAGGAAAGAAAATTTTAGACCAATATCCTTAATGAACATCAACACAAAAATTCTTAACAAAATTTTAGCAAATTGCATACAAAAACATGTTAAAAAGATAGTGCACCATGATCAAGTGGGTTTCATCCCAGGGATGCAAGGTTGGTTCAACATCTGGAAATCAATAAATGTAATTCACCATATCAACAGAATTAAAGTAAAGAATCACATGATTATTTCAATAGATGCAGAAAAAGCATTTGATAAAATACAGCACCCCTTCATGCTCAAAACACTAGAAAAAAATAGGGATAGTGGGAACATTCCTTAACATTATAAAGGCCATCTACACTAAGCCCATGGCTAATATCATTCTAAATGGTGAAAAACTGAAAGCATTCCCCCTAAAATCTGGAACAAGGCAGGGATGCCCTCTTTCACCACTTCTATTCAATATCATCCTTGAAATTCTAGCCAGAGCAATTAGACGGACCAAAGAAATTAAAGGGATACGAATAGGAAAAGAATAACTCAAACTATCCCTATTTGCTGATGATATGATTATATACTTAGAGGAACCAGGAAATTCCAACAGAAAACTTTTAGATCTCATAAGTGAATTGAGTAAAGTAGTGGGATATAAGATCAATGCTCATAAATCTAATGCATTTTTATATATAAGTGATGAATCTTCAGAAAGAGAAGTTAGGAAAACTACCCCATTCACAAAAGCCTCGAAAAAAGTAAAATACTTGGGAATCAATCTCACAAAAGAGGTGAAAGACCTCTACAATGAGAACTACAGAACACTAAAGAAAGAAATTAAAGAAAACCTTAGAAGATGGAAAGATCTCCCATGTTCCTGGATAGGCAGAATTAATAATGTCAAAATGGCTATACTACCTAAAGTGCTATACAGATTCAATGCAATTCCAATTAAAATCCCAATGACGTACCTTACAGAAATAGAACAAGCAATTATGAAATTCATCTGGAAGAATAAGAAACCCAGAATAGCTAAAGCAATCCTTCGCAGGAAAAATGAAGCCAGGGGTATCGCAATACCAGAACTTCAACTATACTACAAAGCAATAGTAACAAAAACGGCATGGTATTGGTACCAAAATAGAAAGGTGGATCAATGGTACAGAATAGAGGACACGGACACAAACCCAAATAAATACAATTGTCTCATACTAGACAAAGGGGCCAAAAATATGCAATGGAGAAAAGATAGCCTCTTCAACAAATGGTGCTGGGAGAATTGGAAATCCATATGCACAGTATGAAACTAAACCCATATCTCTCACCATGCATGAAACTAAACTCAAAATGGATTAAGGACCTTGGAATCAGACCAGAGATCCTGCATCTTATAGAAGAAAAAGTAGGTCCAGAGCTTCAACATGTCGGCTTAGGACCAGACTTCCTCAACAGGACTCCCATAGCACAAGAAATAAAAGCAAGCATCAACAACTGAGATAGATTCAAACTAAAAAGCTTTCTCTCAGCAAAGGAAACTATCAGCAATGCGAAGAAAGAGCCTACAGAGTGGGAGAAAATCTTTGTCAATCGTACTTCAGATAGAGCACTAATCTCCAGAATCTATAAAGAACTCAAAATACTCAACACCAAGATTACAAATAACCCAATCGACAAATGGTCTAAGGAAATGAACAGACACTTCACAGAAGAAGACTTACAAGCAATCAACAAACATATGGAAAAATGTTCAACATCTCTAGTAATAAGAGAAATGCAAATCAAAACCACCCTAAGATTCCATCTCACCCCAATTAGAATGGCAATTATCAAGAGCACAAGCAACAATATGTGTTGGCGAGGATGTGGGGAAAAAGGTACACTCATACATTGCTGGTGGGGTTGCAAATTAGTGCAGCCCCTCTGGAAAGCAGTGTGGAGACTCCTTAGAAAACTTGGAATGGAACCACCATTTGACCCAGCTATCCCACTCCTTGGCCTATACCCAAAGGACTTACAATCAGCATACTACAGAGATACAGCCACATCAATGTTCATTGCTGCTCAATTCACCATAGCCAAATTGTGGAACCAACCTAGATGCCCTTCAGTTGATGAATGGATAAAGAAACTGTGGCATATATATACAATGGAATATTACTCAGCCATAAAGAATGACAAAATTATGGCATTTGCAGGCAAATGAATGAAAATGGATAATATCATGCTAAGTGAGAGAAACCAATCTCAAAAATCCAAAGGAAGAATGATCTCGCCGATAAGTGGATGATGACACATAGTGGGGGGTGGGAGGGGTTAGTTTTAGGGTTAGAGTTAGGGTTAGGGAGGAGGGCAAGAATGGGGGAAGGAAGAACTGTATAGAGGAGAATAGGAGTGGGATGGGTGGGGGGAAGGGAAAAAATAACAGAATGAATCAACCAACATTACCCTATGTAAATTTATGATTACACAAATGGTATGCCTTTACTCCATGTACAAACAGAGAAACAACATGTATCCCATTTGTTTACAATAAAAAAAAAGAAAGTAAACGGGTGAAAGTTTTCTCTCATATGGGGACGTTAGAGAGACACGGGGAAAATGGAATAGGAAAAGAAGGATCTTACAATAATAGAAGAGGAAGGAGATGTAAAGGGATGGAGGAGAGGAGGGTACAGGGAAGTACTGAGGAATGAAATTTACCAAATTAAGCACCCTCCATGTACAAATTCAACACAATGAATCCCACATATTATACACATGCATATATATGATAATGCACTAATTAATATACTGCTTATAATAATAATATAAGGGAGATCAGTAGAGTAAGTGGATCAGAGAAGGGGAAGGAAAGGGAAAGTATTAGGAAGCAAGACTGAGCAAATAATGCAATGTGCATGTAAAATTATGATGTAATAAATCCTACTATTGTGTATAATTATAACACAACAATAATAGAAAATTTAATTTGTTAGTAGAGCAGAGGTGCTGCAGATATAGTTTAGTGATAGAGCACTTACGTAGCATGTGTGGTGAGCCCCAAAGTTTGATCCTCAGTACTGAAAAAAAAATTAAATTTCAAAAAAGAGCAAAACAATCAGACTTCTTAACAGGACTCCTATAGCACAAGAAATAAAAGCAAGAATCAACAACTGGGATAGATTCAAACTAAAAAGTTTTCTCTCAGCAAAGGAAACTATCAGCAATGCGAAGAAAGAGCCTACAGAGTGGGAGAAAATCTTTTCCACTCATACTACAGATAGAGCGCTAATTTCCAGAATCTATAAAGAACTCAAAAACTCTACACCAAAAATACAAATAATCCATTCAACAAATGGGCTAAGGAAATGAACAGTCGCTTCACAGAAGAAGATGTACAAGTAATCAACAGATATATGAAAAACTGTTCAACATCTCTAGTAATAAGAGAAATGCAAATCAAAACCACCCGAAGATTCCATCTCACCCCAATTAGAATGGCGATTATCAAGAACACAAACAACAATAGGTGTTGGCGAAGATGTGGGGAAAAAGGTACACTCATACATTGCTGGTCGGGTTGCCAATTAGTGCAACCACTCTGGAAAGCAGTATGGATATTTCTTAGAAAGCTTGGAATGGAACCATTTGACCCAGCTATCCCATTACTTGGCCTATACCCAAAGGACTTAAAATCAGCATACTACAGAGATACAGCCACATCAATGTTCATTGCTGCTCAATTCACCATAACCAGATTGTGAAACCAACCTAGATGTCCTTCAGTTGATGAATAGATAAAGAAACTGTGGCATATATATACAATGGAATATTACTCAGCCATAAAGAATAATAAAATTATGGCATTTGCAGGCAAATGGATGAAAATGGAGAATATCATGGTAAGTGAGATAAGCCAATCTCAAAAAACCAAAGGAAGAATGATCTCGCCGATAAGCGGATCATGACATATAATGGGAGTTGGGAGGGGTTAGCGTTAGGGTTAGGGTTAGGTTTATGGTTACGGTTAGGGAGGGGGGCAAGAATGGAGGAAGGAAGGACTGTATAGAGGGAAAAGAGGGGTGGGTGGGGTTGGGGGGAAGGGGGAAAAATGGCAGAATGAATCAAACAACATTGCCCTGTGTAAATTTATGATTACACGAATTGTATGCCTTTACGCCATGTACAAACAGAGAAACAACATGTATCCCATTTGTTTACAATTAAAAAAATATATATATATATATATAAAGAAACACACAGGGCCTCATTTTTATTAACTTGATTTGTATGTATTTATTTAGTTATTTTTGTTTAGTTTTCAAAATTACTTGAAAATAATGTGTAACACAAATTTGGAAGTTTTGATTTTTGCATTTTCAAAACTGAAGAATTTTAATAAAACAGAAAAGAAGAAAAAAAAAGAGCAAAACATGTATAGAGTTCCCATATACTTTCTCTCCTTGCCTCCTAGCACATTTTCCCATTATTTTTTTTTTCTTTTTATTGTAAACAAATGGGATACATGTTGTTTCTCTATTTGTACATGGCGTAAAGGCATACCATTTGTGTAATCATAAATTTACATAGGGTAATGTTGTTTGATTCATTCTGCCATTTTTTCCCTTCCCCCCTCCCCTCCCACCCTTCCCCTCCATCTATACAGTCCTTCCTTCCTCCATTCCTGCCCCCCTCCCTAAACCCAACTCCAACCCCAACACTAACCCTTCCCACCCCCCATTATGTGTCATCATCCACTTATTAGCGATATCATTCTTCCTTTGGTTTTTTGAGATTGGCTTATCTCACTTAGCATGATATTCTCCAGTTTCATCCATTTGCCTGCAAATGCCATAATTTTATCATTCTTTATGGCTGAGTAATATTCCATTGTATATATATACCACATTTTCTTTATCCATTCATCAATTGAAGGACATCTAGGTTGGTTCCACAATCTGGCTATTGTGAACTGAGCAGCTATGAACATTGATGTGGCTGTATCTCTGTAATATGCTGATTTTAAGTCCTTTGGGTATAGGCCAAGGAGTGGGATAGCTGGGTCAAATGGTGTTTCCATTCCAAGTTTTCTAAGGAATCTCCACACTGCTTTCCAGAGTGGCTGCACTAATTTGCAGCCCCACCAGCAATGTAAGAGTGTACCTTTCTCCCCACATCCTCGCCAACACCTGTTGTTGCTTGTATTCTTGATAATGGCCATTCTAATTGGAGTGAGATGGAATCTTAGGGTGGTTTTGATTTGCATTTCTCTTATTACTAGAGATGTTGAACATTTTTCCATACGTTTGTTGATTGCTTGTACATCTTCTTCTGTGAAGTGTCTATTCATTTCCTTAGCCCATTTGTCGATTGGATTATTTACATTCTTGGTGTAGAGTTTTTTGAGTTCTTTATAGATTCTGGAGATTAGCGATCTATCTGAAGTATGATTGGCAAAGATTTTCTCCCACTCTGTAGGCTCTTTCTTTGCATTGCTGATAGTTTCCTTTACTGAGAGAAAGCTTTTTAGTTTGAATCTATCCCAGTTATTAATTCTTGCTTTTATTTCTTGTGCTATGGGAGTCCTGTTGAGGAAGTCTGGTCCTAAGCAAACATGTTGAAGCTCTGGACCTACTTTTTCTTCTATAAGATGCAAGGTCTCTGGTCTGATTCCGAGATCCTTAATCCATTTTGAGTTTAGTTTTGTGCATGGTGAGAGATATGGGTTTAGTTTCATTCTGTTGAATATGGATTTCCAATTCTCCCAGCACCATTTGTTGAAGAGGCTATCTTTTCTCCATTGCATATTTTTGGCCCCTTTGTCTAGTATGAGAAAATTGTATTTATTTGGGTTTGTGTCCGTGTCCTCTATTCTGTACCATTGATCCACCTTTCTATTTTGGTACCAATACCATGCCGTTTTTGTTACTATTGCTTTGTAGTAGAGTTGAAGATCTGGTATTGCGATACCCCCTGCTTCACTCTTTCTGCCAAGGATTGCTTTAGCTATTCTGGGTTTTTTATTCTTCCAGATGAATTTCATAATTGCTTGCTCTATTTCTGTAAGGTACATCATTGGGATTTTAATTGGAATTGCATTGAATCTGTATAGCACTTTTGGTAGTATGGCCATTTTGACAATATTAATTCTGACTATCCAAGAACATGGGAGATCTTTCCATCTTCTAAGGTTTTCTTGAATTTCTTTCTTTAGTGTTCTGTAGTTCTCATTGTAGAGGTCTTTCACCTCTTTTGTGAGATTGATTCCCAAATACTTTATTTTTTTCGAAGCTATATTGAATGGGGTAGTTTTCCTAATTTCTCTTTCTGAAGATTCATCGCTTATATATAAAAATGCCTTCGATTTATGTGCATTGATCTTATATCCTGCTACTTTACTGAATTCACTTATGAGATCTAAAAGTTTTCTGGTGGAATTTCCTGGTTCCTCTAAGTATACCATCATATCATCAGCAAACATGGATAGTTTGAGTTCTTCTTTTCCTATTCGTATCCCTTTAATTTCTTTGGTCTGTCTAATTGCTCTGGCTATAGTTTCAAGGACGATATTGAATAGAAGTGGTAAAAGAGGGCATCCCTGCCTTGTTCCAGTTTTTAGAGGGAATGCTTTCAGTTTTTCACCATTAAGAATGATATTAGCCATGGGTTTAGCATAGATGGCCTTTACAATGTTAAGGAATGTTCCCACTATCCCTATTTTTTCTAGTGTTTTGAGCATGAAGGGGTGCTGTATTTTATCAAATGCTTTTTCTGCATCTATCGAAATAATCATGTGATTCTTGACTTTAAGTCTATTGATATGGTGAATGACATTTATTGATTTTCTGATGTTGAACCAACCTTGCATCCCTGGGATAAAACCCACTTGATCATGGTGCACTATCTTTTTAATATGTTTTTGTATGCGATTTGCTAAAATTTTGTTGAGAATTTTTGCGTCAATGTTCATTAAGGATATTGGTCTGAAATTTTCTTTCCTCGATGTGTCTCTGTCTGGTTTAGGAATCAGGGTAATATTGGCTTCATAGAATGAGTTTGGGAGAGTTCCCTCCTCTTCTATTTTCTGGAATACTTTGAGAAGTATTGGAATGAGTTCTTCTTTAAAAGTTTTGTAGAACTCGGCTGAGAACCCATCTGGTCCTGGACTTTTCTTTGTTGGAAGGCTTTTGATGACTTCTTCTATTTCATTACTTGAAATTGGTCTATTTAAATTGTGTATGTCCTCCTCGTTCAGTTTAGGCAATTCATATGTCTCTAGAAACCTGTTGATGTCTTCGAAATTTTCTATTTTGTTGGAGTATAGATTTTCAAAATAGCTTCTAATTATGTTTTGTATTTCGGTCGTGTCTGTTGTGATATTTCCTTGTTCATTCCGAATTTTAGTGATTTGGGTTTTCTCTCGTCTTCTCTTTGTTAGTGTGGCTAAAGGTTTATCAATTTTTTTTATTTTTTCGAAGAACCAACTATTTATTTTGTCAATTTTTTGTATTGTTTCTTTCGTTTCAATTTCGTTGATTTCAGCTCTCAGTTTAACTATTTCCTGTCTTCTACTACTTTTGGTGTTGGTCTGTTCTTCTTTTTCTAGGGCTTTGAGCTGTAGTGTTAGGTCATTTATTTTTTGAGTTTTACTTCTTTTATTAAATGCGCTCCATGAAATAAATCTTCCTCTAAGTACCGCTTTCATAGTGTCCCAGAGATTTTGATATGTTGTTTCTTTGTTCTCGTTTACTTCTAAGAATTTTTTAATTTCCTTCCTAATATCTTCTGTTATCCATTCATCATATAGTAGCATATTGTTTAATCTCCAGGTGTTGGAGTAGTTTCTGTTTTTTACACTGTCATTAATTTGTAACTTCAATCCATTATGATCTGATAGAATACAAGGTAGTGTCTCTATCTTCTTGTATTTGCTGACATTAGCTTTGTGGCATAATATATGGTCTATTTTAGAGAAGGATCCATGTGCTGCTGAGAAGAAAGTGTATTCGCTCTTGGTTGGATGGTATATTCTATAAATGTCTGTTAAGTCTAATTTATTGATTGTGTTATTGAGATCTATGGTTTCTTTGTTCAATTTTTGTTTGGAAGATCTGTCCAGTGGTGAAAGAGGCGTGTTAAAATCACCTAGTATTATTGTGTTATGGTCTATTTGGTTTCTAAATTTGAGAAGGATTTGTTTAACATACATGGATGAGCCACTGTTTGGGGCATAGATGTTTATGATTGTTATATCTTGCTGATTTATGCCTCCCTTAAGCAGTATGAAATGTCCTTCTTTATCCCTTCTAACTAACATTGGCTTGAAGTCCACATTATCTGAAATGAGGATGGATACTCCAGCTTTTTTGCTGAGCCCATGTGCATGGTATGTTTTTCCCCATCCTTTCACCTTTAGTCTATGGGTATCTCTTTCTATGAGGTGAGTCTCTTGCAGGCAACATATTGTTGGATCTTTCTTTTTAATCCAATCTGCCAGTCTATGTCTTTTGATTGATGAATTCAGGCCATTAACATTCAGGGTTATTATTGAGATATGATTTGTATTCCCAGTCATTTGGTTCATATTTAAAATTTTTGACACATCTTGGTTCCTCCTTTATTTGACAGTTCCTTTAGGATAATTCCTCCCTTTGCTGATTTGCTTCTTTGTTTTTTATCTCTTCCTCATGGAATATTTTGCTGAGAATGTTCTGTAATGCTGGCTTTCTTTTTGTAAATTCTTTTAGCTTTTGTTTATCATGGAATGATCTTATTTCATCGTCAAATTTGAAGGTAAGTTTTGCTGGGTATAAGATTCTTGGTTGGCATCCATTTTCTTTCAGCGCTTGAAAAATGTTGTTCCAGGCCCTTCTAGCTTTTAGGGTCTGGATTGAAAAATCTGCTGAAATCCGTATTGGCTTCCCCCTGAATGTAATTTGGTTCTTTTCTCTCACAGCCTTTAAAATTCTGTCTTTATTTTGTATGTTAGGTATTTTCATTATAATGTGCCTTGGTGTGGGTCTGTTGTAATTTTGTGTATTTGGAGTCCTATAAGCCTCTTGGACTTGATTTTCCATTTCATTCTTCAGATTTGGGAAATTTTCTGATATTATTTCTTCAAATAGATTGTTCATTCCTTTGGTTTGTTTCTCTAAGCCTTCCTCAATCCCAATAATTCTCAAATTTGGCCTTTTCATGATATCCCATAGTTCTTGGAGATTCTGTTCATGATTTCTCACCATCTTCTCTGTTTGTTCAACTTTGTTTTCGAGGTTAAATATTTTGTCTTCAATATCTGAAGTTCTGTCTTCCAGCTGTTCTATCCTATTGGTTATGCTTTCTATGGAGTTCTTAATTTGGTTTATTGTTTCCTTCATTTCAAGGATTTCTGTTTGGTTTTTTTTCAATATCTCTAACTCTTTATTGAAATGATCTTTTGCTTCCTGAATTTGCTCTGTTAACTGTCGATTGGTGCGATCGTTCAATGCCTGCATTTGCTCTTTCATCTCATTGTTTGCTTCCCTAATCATTTTAATTTTGTACATTCTGAACTCCCTTTCTGTCATTTCTTCTGCCATGCTGTCGTTGGATTTTATTGATGTAACATCTAGATTTGTTTGGGGCATTTTCTTCCCTTGTTTTCTCATATTGTTCAGGGATCAGTGAGTCATTAAGATATTGCAGATTTCCTCTATCAACTTATAATGTCCCTGATGATTGTTAGTATATCCCCTCTTATCCTTCAGTAGCCTGAAGTCTTGGAGGAGGTTGATAATGCAGAGCTCCACGAAGAAGCTGCCTCTCTAGGTGTGGTAACCCTCAGGTGGCGTATATTCCCTGCTAGTGGGCAGAGGTGCCTCCACTTGTTGACCAGTGGTCATCCAATGGGGAAGTAGGCTGCGGGCTGAGGCAAGGCCTGTTTGTGCCTATGTCTCTGACTTTACCGTTCCTGTGGGAAAACCTCCCCCGGCCGGGAAGAGTCACTCGGTGGGGACGTCTCGCTGGTCAGTTCCCCTCCTAGTGGTTCCCCTCAATCTACAACTACCACCTGGGCTGGGCTGTCTTCTTCTGCAACGATCCCAGGGGCCCGGACCTACGTCCTGGGCCTGGGAGCCTCACCCTTTGCAGGCGAGTCTCCTTAGGCTGCCTCTCCCAGAGAGTCTGCCCGCCGCCCTGGAAACTTCACTCCACCCCTAAGCGTGTCTCTGTGCGGCTCTTCCAGCAAGAAGCCACCTAGCTCCTGGGACCCTGCTCTGCACGTAATCACCTGGCTATGCAGCCCCTCCTCTGAGCCGCCACCTGGAGCCCCGTACAATAGCTCCGAGACACAGAGACCCGCCACACACCTCCTCCTCCGGACAGCCGCCCGGTTTCCGACGCAGTCACTAGGAATCCAAACAACTCACTTCAGGTCTCCTCCTCCCGCCAACCACCCGTAGCCCTAGGCAGTCACTCCAAGTCCAAGTGACCCGCCCTGTTCCTCCTCCTCCTCCTTGGGGTAGCCCCCCGGGTGTTCAGGAGCGGTGGCTCCGAGACCAGGTGACTCACCACGCTCCTTCTCCAGGCAGGCCACCGGTGTTCCGGAGCGGTTGCTTTTAGTCCAATCAACTCACCACTCGCCTCCTCCTCTGGCAACCGCCTGTGGTTCTGATGCAGTCACTCCCAGACTAAGCGTCCCACCGCTCTCCTCCTCCAGGCAGGCCACCAGTGTTCTGGAGCAGCTGCTCCGAGTTCAAACAGCTCGTCACGCAGCTCCTCCTTCGACAACCGCCCGCAGCTCTGATGCAGTCACTCCCAGGTCAAGCAACAAGCCACGCTCCTCCTCCTCCTCCGGACAACCTCCCGGCACTCAGGAGTGCTCACTCTGAGTTCAAACAGCTCACCACGCAGCTCCTCCCCAGGCAGCCGCCCGGAGCCCCAGCGGCTGCTTGAGTCCAAGCACTGTGCTGGGCCGCCTCCTCTACGATGATCCCAGTTGTCCGTGTTTACCGCTCCAGTGGGGGGAGGGGCGTCTCGCCGAGCAACTCCACTTCACAAATTCCCTGCGTTCCGGGGCTACTGCCCCATCCGGGACGCCTCCCCAACAGGAGAGACTCACCCGGCAGCTTTGAGTTGGTCCCAAGTCTCTCACTATCTCCTCTTTTGAATCTTGTGTCCTGGAGCAGCGTGAAATGCAGCCGCCCTCTAGTCCGCCATCTTGGCCCCCACATTTTCCCATTATTAACATCTTCCATTAGTGTGGTACATTTTTACTATTGATGAACCAATATTTGTATGCATACATTAGGTTTATTCTTTCTTTTTTTGGTTTTATATGTTTTGATAAATGTGTAATATAATTTATCTTCTACTACAGTATAACACAGAATAGTTTATCTGTGCTTCTACAATTCATCCCTTCCTACCTCTCTCTCCCACTGATCTTTTTAGTATTTTTATAGTTTTGCATTTTGCAGAATTTCATATATTGGAATCATACAGTATGTAGACTTTTCATACTGGTTTCTATCACTTAATAACATACTCTTAAGGTTCTTTCATATATTTTTAAAATTTTTTGTTGTAAGTAGACACAATACGTTTATTTTGTTTATTTATTTTTATGTGATGCTGAGGATCAAACCCAGTGCTGCATAGGTGCTGGGCAAGTGCTCTACCACTGAGCTACAATCCCAGTCCCTTTTCCATATACTTTTGTTACTTGATAGTGGGCTTTCTTTTCATCACTGAATAACAGTGTACTGCATATTCATTAACCTATGAAAGAGTACCTTGTTTGCTTCCAAGTTTTGACAATTATGAATAAAGCTGTTATATTAGTATGAAGGTTTCTATAAAGGCATAAGCTTTCAACTCATCTGGGTAAAATATTAAGGAACATGTTATGACTTCTATATTTCTTTTGTTATGGTTTCTTTCTAAATTGGTCTTGAGGTCTCTGTTTTGAGAGTAGCTATAAACCCTATCCCTGCCCTAATCAAAAAATCAAGGTATTTGGTCATGAATGTTTACACCACAGCTTTAACAGAATACTTCTTTATTCTGGTTAATGACCTAATTCCTAAATGTCTAATTCTTAACCAGATGTACCTCTCACAGTAATAGTGATTATATTTCCCTTTTGACGCTTATCTGAACTACATCTAGCTTATTCTTGACAAGATAGCTACCCCTCTAAGAAAGTTTCATTACCAGAAAGGTTAGGTTCAGGTGTGTATGTCAGGTGAGACACAATGAGGAAGTGAAATTAAAGTTCATGAAACAGAACACATTTGTTACTGATAGGTCCAGAGAGGTTAAGGGTGTGAATGGGAGGACTACAGGAAGTCTGGATGCAGCAGGGAACTCATGGATGTGGAATAAATGGGAACCTGAGGGACTATGACTTTCTTAAGTCTATGGACATTATCCCTTACACTTTCACAAGGGAGTTTTGTGGATTGGCTAATTTTAAGAAAACACATAAGATGGGGGAAGTTATTTACATGACTCTGCTGTTGACTACTAGGTTTTATCATGGTCACTAGTTGTGGGCTGTGTTGGGTTGTAGGTCAATAAGATGAAGAACAAGAAGGATATGTTACAAACAACTACATGGGGAGGGAAAGTATTAATTAGGCCTAAGGTGATAGCATACAAGTGTTTTCTTGTATTTGTTCTATTTAGTTATACACGACAGTAGAATACATTTTGACACATTGTACACAAACAGAACACAACTTCTCATTCCTCTGGCTGTACATGTTGCAGAGTAACACTGGTCCTGTAATCATACATGTATATCAGGTAATAATGTTGGTCTCACGGGTAATAATGTTGGTCTCATTCCACCATCCTTCCCTTCCCTCAAACCCCCATCCCCTCACTCCCCTCTGCCCAATCCAAAGTTCCTCCATTCTTCACTACCCCCTCCATTATGTATCAACATCTGCTTATCAGAGAAAACATTCAGCCTTTGTTTTTTTAGGTTTGTCTTATTTCACTTAGCATGATATTCTCCAGCTCCATTCATTTACATCCAAATGCCATAATTTCATTCTTCTTTAAGACTAAGTAATATTCCTTTGTGTTTATATATCACATTTTCTTTATCCATTAATTTGTTGAAAGGCACCTGGGTTGGTTCCACAGTTTAGCTACTGTGAATTGAGCTGCTATAAACATTGTTGTGGCTGCATTACTGTATTATGCTGATTTTAAGTCCTTTGGGTATAGTTTGAGGAGTGGGATAGTTGGTTCAAATGATGGTTGCATTCCAAGTTTTCTGAGGAATCTCTTTACTGCTTTCCAGAGTGGTTGCACTAATTTGCAGTCCAACTAGCAACGTATGAGTGTACCTTTTCCCCCAAATCCTCACCAACACTTATTATGGATGGTATTCTTAATAATTACCATTCTGACTGGAGTGAGATGAAATTTTATTTAGATTGGCATTTCTCTAATTGCTAGAGATGTTGAACGTTTTTTCATATATTTGTTGATAAATTGCATTTCTTTGTGAACTGTCTGTTCAGTTCCATAACCCATTTATTGATAGGGTTTTTTGGTTTTTTTGGTGTTAATTTCTTTGAGTTCTTTATATATCCTGGAGATCAATGCTCTATCTGAGGGACACGTGGTAAAGATTTTTCTCATACCGTAGGCTCTCTCTTCACATTATTGATTGTTTCCACTGCTGAAAAGAAGCTTTTTGGTTTGAATTCATCCCATTTATTGATTCTCAATTACTAGTAGGTTTTAAGCAACCTATGTCAACCTAAAAATGGATGCGGAGACAGCAAATTTATTAAAGAAATTTATGACAGGTCATAAATTCTGGATCATATGGGAAGACTTTAATTTGTAAAGTCTTGCCTTATTGCCTTTCAAATTAGCTGTAGAATTTTGCATTTTCACGAGTAACGTATGAAAATACTTGACACCTCACATCATTGCCAACGTTTGGAGTTATCAATATACTTTTAAAATTTCAGACTCTCTAATAAAAGAGTAGTGTATATCACTGTTGTATAAATTTGTAATTAGCTAAATGATATATGATATTGAGCATTTTTTACCTACAGTCATCCCTTGATATCTGCAGGGAGTTTATTATAGGCCTTTCCATGGATACCAAAATGTTCAAGTCCCTTATATAAAATGGTATAATATTTGCAATATAACCTATGAAAATACTCCCATGTATTTTAAATTAATTTTAGATTACTTGTAGTACTCAAAATAATGTAAGCTACATATAATTAGTTGTCAGACTGAATTTTTAAGAGAGTATGACAAGGAAAAATCTGTATTGGTTCTGTACAGATATATAATAATTTTAGACCTAACAACACTTTGAATCAGAAGTTAGTTGATGCATGGATGTGGAACCTGCAAAGACAAAGGTCCAACTATACATTTTCAACATCTTTATATCTTTTTTGGTGAGGTATTTGTTCAGACCCTTTGCAATTTTAATTGATTAGTTTTCTTATTTTTTGTGTTTTAAGAATTCTTGTGTATTTTGGATATATGCTCTTTATTGGATATATGTTCTACAAATATTTTCTCCCAGTCTATGGTTTGTCCCTTTATTCTCATGGAAGTGTATTATGCAAAGAAGTTTATATTTTTAATAAAGTACAACTTATTTTTTGTTCTTTCATGAATTGTGGTTTGGGGTTTTATCTCTAAAAAATCATTATCAAACTCAGGATCACCTAGATTTTCCCATATGTTACCTGCTAAAAGTAACAGAATTGTGTGTTTTACATTTAGGTCTATGATTCACATATACGAAATGTATAAAGTCTGTGACTAAGTTCATTTTTAGCATGTACATGTACTGTTACTCCAGCATGATTTGTAAGAATCACTATCCTTTTTCCAATAAATTGTCGTATTTCCTTCATCAAAGATATGTAGATTATTTTTGTGTGGGTCTACTTCTGATATCTGTATTTTAATACATTGATTTATTTGTCTCTTCTATTATTAATATCGTGCTGTCTTAATTACTATATCTTTATAGTAAGTATTAAAGATGGATAGTGTTAGTCTTACAGCTTTGTTCTACTTAAAAATTGAGTTGATTGTATCTTTGCCTTTCCATACAAACATTAGAATCAGTTTGCTGATATCCATAATATAACTTACTGGGATTCTAATTGGAATTGCATTTAATTTATAGATCAAGTTGAGAAAAACTGATATGTTTATATTCAGTTTTCCTACCCTTAGACATGGAATATCTCTCCATTTATTTAGGTATTTTTTTTATTTCTTTTGTCAGAGTTTTCTAATTTCTAGTTCTTATACATATTTTGCTAGATGTATATCTGAATAGTTAATTATTGGTACTAATAGAAATGATGTGTTTCTCCTTTAAAATTTCGACTATTATGTGAAATAATAGAAAAAAATAATTTGAACTGTTGACTGCTGGTATATAAGAAAGCAATTGAGTTCTATATACCAACCTTATATCCTGCTACCTTACTATAAGCATTTAGTTCCAGGAGTTCTTTTGTTTTTGTTTATTTTGTGGGGATTTTTACATAGACAATCATGTTATTGTCATAAAAAGACAATTTTATTTATTATTTCTTTATTTATTTCCCCTTTATTTTAGAGAAATAATGAGTATGACTGGTGTCTCTTAAGCTGAAAAGTCAGGGTGACATAAATAAAGGTTTTGGTTTATTTTAATCATCTCACCTATGGGCAAGAAGTTGAATGGATTATAAATGGAAAGTGGGAGCAGGAATTCCATCTACAACACCACTGTAGAAGTGCAGGGAAAGGACAAGAAACTGGAGATGTGAAAATACACATGGGAAAGAAGATGTCATAATCAATCAGATAGGGTAACTGAAAGGGTCTAGTGAATAAAGTTGTGGGAGGACACTATAATGAAGAAGATGTCAGAATTATGGTAGAAATGATGTACCCCATTTGTGTACAATGAATCAAAATGCAATCTGTAAAAAAATAAAAGCTACATAAAAATAAATAAATAAATAAAAATTTTTAAAAAGGAATTATGGTAGACAGACTCTTAAAGAAATTGAGGTCTGAGAATGCTGAGAATATTTTTTAGTGGAGTTCAGTGGAAGGTCTTTCCCTAGGTGATTAGTCTCATGGAATAGTATTATAATCTAGAATTTTGGACAGAGGCTCCAGCAAAGAGCTCATGAGTGATTACTCAAAAATTATAAGCTGATTATTTCAGACTTAACATGCAGTCACATAATGACTCATAGCATGTTTTAATGCTAACTAGTCTTACAGGAGACAAAAACAATGGGTGTATGTGTCTCTTATTAGCAAGAAGTAAACTGGGTGTGGTGTTGCACACCTGCAATCCCAGCTGCTTGAGAGTCCAAGGCAGGAAGATCACAAGTTTGACAACAGCATGAGCAACTTAGCAAGACCATGTCACAATAAATAAATAAATAGGACTGTGGATGTAACCCATACTGAAGAATTAGGGGGTAAGCAGGAGGAGGAAAAGTAGAGCAAGGAAGAGAGGGGGGAGGATGAAAAGGAAGAGGAGGAGGACAAGGATGTTTGAGAAAGTGTTGATACTATTCAGTTTCACATTGCGGAGGAGATGAAAATTGGCAAGAACTCAGAATAATGAGGGCTCGACACTGGCTTTTAAAATCCCTTCAGAGACTATAAGCACAGGAGAAAAATTACAACCCACTGGGAAGTCCAGAAGCATAAAGTGAGCAATGAACAGTCTAGATACCAGAACTTAATACAGATTTAGGGACATACCAGAAACAATGTATGTACCAGTTACCAAGACCCAAATATTAAGTCTAGAGTTGTTTCAGATTTTTTTTCTGATAATAGTTAGGTTTAGTATGTCAGTGGAGGTATAGAACATATCCCTTATCTTCATGAAGTTTACAACACAGTGTCTCCAGTCCAGGACTGAGTCTCCAGACCAAGAAAATACTTAGCCTATAGGTAGGAATTGAATAAAGCTAGTTGGGGAGGATAGTTGCAGATATTGGCATCTTTGATTTGAAGTGATTAAAATTCCAAGCACTTTTAAAGGCTAATAAGAAAATATATTTTAACGGAGCCTCAATATGGGTTTCATTTCATACTACATAAAGCACATAGTCTTCTGCCAATGTACCAGAGTGGTCACAATACCAGAACCTATTCTGGATCCTAATACCATAAGATTCTTAGATCTTGAGGTTCATTCATATTATAGCATGTGACAGGATCATGTTTTTAAGGCTGCATAATTTTCCCGTGATGTCTATATCACATTTTATTTATGAACATTTAAGTAAGTTTCATATCTTAGTTTTTGTGAATAATACAACAATGAACATGAATATGTAAATATTTCTTTGAGATCTTTGAATTATTTGGGGGGCATTAAGAAGTGGAAGTACAGAATAATTTTATTTTTAATTTCTAGGAGCTTGAGGGCCAGAGCAACAGAGCAGGAAGTGTTAGATGGTAACAAGTGGGATAAGTAGAATCTCTATTCTGAGCTATTAGTCATTCTGGAGTGACTGGGACTTGGGCTTCCTGAGTGAAAGAAATTTTGATCAAGGGATCATAATGGACTAGACCATATTTTTTAGTGGGGGTTCCTCTTAGGACATATTTGTCATTGTCATTTTGGGTGGGGGTACCGGGGATTGAACTCAGGGGCACTCAACCACTGAACCACATCCCCAGACCTATTTTGTATTTTATTTAGAGACAGGGTCTCAATGAGTTGCTTAGCACCTCACTTTTGCTGAGATTGGCTTTGAACTTACCATCCTCCTGCCTCAGTCTCCTGCCCCTGAGATTACAGGTGTGTGCCAGCATACCTGGCTGTCATTGTCATTTGACATGGCTAAAACAAGGGGCTAAAGAGGCAAAGAAGAGGCATCTTTGTGTTCTTATTGCCCAGGTACTGAACACAGTTCTAAGCCCTATCTGGATTAGGCATGCTTAGAATTCTGTTATCTAATAATCTAATTTTTCCTGGTAGTACCTTAGAATTAAAAGTGGTCTAAAAGCCCATCTAGTTCTATTTTTAATTTTACAAGTGAATAAACCAAGGCTCACTTAACCCAATATCAATGGCAGAGCTAGGAACAGAACCCACCAATCCTAATTCCAGGTCATTTCCCTTTTCTATACACCGTAGTATCCATAGAAAGCCAAGTTGAGGAAGTCTGTTAAAACTATTTAATTTAATCTTCATTTCCTAGATGAAGAAACAGGTTGAGACTGTTGTGCCCAAACCCACTCAAAAATCTAGTAATAGAGATAGGTTTCAAAACTTGGCAATAGACACCAAATTGGAGATCTTTCCTTGTTTTTATTTTTTTGTTGTTGTTGTTGTTTGTTTGTTTATTTGGGATTTTTTTTAATCCCTCCTCCTCTACCTCTAGCTACTCCATAGCTAGGATCTTTCATCCATCAATTCTTTGATAGTACTCAATAATACCTCTTTCCCCGAAGATGCATTTGCACCTCATTTATAAATGTCTTAATAGCTTATTCCAATTCCCTGTTTTGAGGTATTTGTCTTTCTACAAGGGCCTGAGCTTATTCAAAAAGGAATGAGTGAAGTTATGAATGCAGATCCAGAAATGGGCATCTGTATAAATAGCTTGTTCCTCAAATAATAGGTTGGCTGAATGAGGAAAGATACTAATTTTCAACCTGTTTCTTCATAGTAGGTGATTATATACTGAAGATTGTTGACTCTAGGGGGAGAAGTAAGTCTAGGAAAAGTTGAAGTCTGGCTACGTTTCTACTAACCCAATTGCATCTAACCTATGATGTCTCTTCATCTAGTCTTCCTTTCCTCCTCCCTCTCTATTTTTTGCCATCACTATCACATACTTTCCTTTCTCTTCTGCTTACACACACATTTGTAAGCTTCACAGGGATACATATAACCAGTTTTGAAAGGAATCTCTTGCCTTCTGTGTATGGTTATGATACTTTCTGAGTTAAACATAATAATAAAAATGTACATCACTGAATGTTTGCCAATAATAATTTAGAGTAAGCCTGCCTTGTTTCCCATGGAAATTTTAGTAGATTCTACAACCATGTGCATCATAATATTTGATTAAAATAAGAAAAATGAAGAAAAAGAAAAAAGAAAGTGAAGAAATAAGAATAAGTCAATGATAAAGTAGAAATTAACCAGCATTAGGTAAGGATAGGTCCACTTTATCTTTTCTGAAAAATTTTAATGATATTTCAAAATAAAAGCCACATGCAGATTTCAGTACAAATTAACTTCCTGACCCTGACAAGACTTTTTGTTCTAATCAACTGTTATTAATAAACTTCTCACACTCTAAAAAAGTAAAATAAATAAATAAAACACAAGTTGTGATATACTATAAATTTCCTTGAGGTTGATCACAAATTTGGCCCTGAACTTCCTAGCAGAAAATGCAAACAGGAAAAACATAAATGATCATACAATTTTTACCATCCATAAAATAAAAGCAATGCAATTGCTCAAGAGAACATCTCTTCCAAGTGCTGAGGCCTGAATGAAACACCCCTTGGCCCACATTTCTCAGTGAATTTGATTTGGGGTTCAAATAATTTCAATGGAACATAAAAAGGGAATCTGAGCCTGTTTCCCTAAGTTTATAGCCCATAAGATGACAGGAACAGAATCATCACTGTGGAGGTTAAGTAACAGGTGAGTCAGCCTTGCTAGCACAACATATCACAATAATGACTAAACCTATCAACGATAATTTCTCTACACTATACTTAAAATAACTAATTAAATCAATCTGTAAACCGTGAAATATATCCCATTAGAACCATATCAGCATGGTCTAATTTATATCCCACTATCTCAAAGTCAAAAGCTCATGACTTTTTTGTTGTTGTTGAACACCATTATGCCTTTCTGAAATATCCCTACTCATAGTTCCTCCCAGCCTAACAGGCACCATGAGTCAGGCTACATTTCTTTCTATTGTCCCAACCCACCTGAACCCCCTTCCCTTAATCAGAAAGAAGCTCTTGTCCTTGATATTTTCATGATCAATCTGAATCTAGACAAGAAGCAAAAGTACAAAGAGAAGGAGGAAGAAGAGGAAAAAGAAGCCTCCCAACTAAATTAATTTTAACCTTTCATTTTAAATGGAGATAATGTATTCAACTTATAATTTTAAAATAAAAGCTCTAAGTCTTTCAATCAAATTTACACCTAACCAAATTCTACACCTGTCTATAAAGCTTATTCTAGCCTTCATGCCTACCCAAGCCAATATTGGACAAACAAGGAACCAGGATAAGAAAGTTCTATTTTGCTCTTCTTTTCTATTTACTTGACATTTCAAATCTTTTTTTCTGACCTGGTAGATCTTTCTCATAGTCTCTCCACTTGTCAGTGACCCTACTTCCAGTTTATCTTTTTCTACACCCAGGGCACTGATAGAGAAGGAACTCTATCTCCACATTGCACTCTCTCTGCCCATAGTCTATATTCTAGATGCTTCACAACAAAACATAGTAAATTGTCATTTGGAATATCTGAAGAATCAAGTGGCATTTACTCAGTTATTTTCTGTTCCACCTCATAGTCCAGGTTCCATGTAGTCCCAACTCTTTTCCCTATAAATAAATATGTTATAAGAAGAAACATTTCAGCTTTGATGGTTTTAAAAAACAATTTCCTCTCAGGTAACCACATATGTTTCTCAGTGCAAAAACACATCCAAAATTCTGATCAATTCAGCTATTCATATTCAAACGAGGTGAAGCACACATGACTGGATTCTTGAGCATTCAAAATCCTAGAAAAGATCAAAAACTATAATTGCCAGGCATGGTGGCACACACCTGTAATCCCAGCACTACAGAAGGTGAGGCAGGAGTATCACAAGTTCAAAGCCAGACTTAGAAAATTAGCAAGATCTTTTCTCAAACTGAAAAACAGTTTTACAAAGGTCTGACGATGTGACTCACTGGTGAAGCACACCTGGGTTTAATCCCAGGAGCAACAACAACAACAGAAAACCTCTATAAATGCATCTGTAAGTAATTTTTTCCAAATAAAAATCATGAGATGTAGAATGATGTACAAAGTCACTTAACATACTTATAGAGTGAAAACTAGACTGTAAGTTTTATGAGGGAAAAGACTATGCCTGTCTTGTTTACTATTAGTTTTCCAGAGTCAAGAACAGAGGAAGTTCTCAATAAATAGTTCTTGAATGGAAGAATAAATTAATAGCACTGCGAGTTAAGTACTGTGGATTCCATCATTTTATAGATGAAGAAAATGAGGTACAGAGAGATTGGCATTATTTGAATGAATAATACCATTTCATTTCTAACCTTACCTGCTTTATTCCATCTTCCCCATTTAACTTGCATCTTCTAGTATTTACTTTGCCTATTCCATTTCTAAGCAATTTCTA
Organism: Sciurus carolinensis; assembly: GCF_902686445.1. Classification (NCBI taxonomy): domain Eukaryota; kingdom Metazoa; phylum Chordata; class Mammalia; order Rodentia; family Sciuridae; genus Sciurus; species Sciurus carolinensis. The sequence continues at coordinate 21,742 of NW_025920424.1, forward strand.
ACATGAAAGCATATTTGGGATATCTCCAAAACTTTCATAATCTAAATAGGTTAATGTGACTTAAATCCCCTATTGTAGACCATACATTGTGTTGTTTTGCTATACACTATCTTACTCAAAAGGTCATAACAAAAATACACTCATACATTGCTGGTGAGATTGTAAATTGGTGCAGCCACTCTGGAAAGCAGTATGGAGATTCCTTAGAAAACTTGGAGTGGATCCACCTTTGACCCAGCTATCCCACTACTTGACCTATACCCAAAGGATTTAACATCAGCATACTACAGTGATGCAGACTTATCAATGTTTATAGCGGCTCAATTCACAATAGCTAGATTGTGAAACCAACCTGGATGCCCTTCGATTGATGAATGGATAAAGAAACTGTGGTACACATACACAATGGAATATTACTCAGCCATAAAGAATAATAAAATTATGACTTTGCAGGTAAAATGGATGGAGTTGGAGAATATCATGCTAAGTAAGATAAGCCAATCCCAAAAACAACAGAGGCCAAATGTTTTCTTTAATAAGTGGATTCTGATACATGATTGGGGGACAGTTAGGAGGGTAAGGTAAGAATGGAGGAACTTTGGATTGTGTAAAGGGAAATGAGGGGAGGGGAGGAGGCAGGGGGAAGGAAAGATGGTGGAATGAGACAAACATCCTTACCCTATGTACATGTATGATTACACAAATGGTGTGATTCTACATTGTGTACAACCAGAGATATAAAATGTTGTACTCCATTTGTGTACAATGAATTAAAATGCATTCTACTGTCATATATAACTAAATAGAACAAACAATTTAAAAAGGGTCATAACAACCCTGTGAAGCAGGTGCTATTTTCTCCATTTCAAAGATGAGGAAACCAAGTCTCAGAGAGTTTGTTAAATTTGTGGGAGGTCACATGGTGGGATTTCAATCAAGGTCATGGGGCTAACAGACTCTCAGGTCATACAAAGACTTAAAAAAATCTCCAAAACTGTATAGGAAGAAACAGCTACAGAATAGATTGATTTCTATGAAATGATTTTTTCCTACCCTATCTACTTCCTGAAAGTCTCATAGACTAGTAAGGGAGAGAAACAAGACCAAAGGCAATTATAGTATTAGACAACAAGTGTTAGCACGAACAGAAATATGAGGGACGTGAGGAAAATGTAGGGAACCCTCTAGATGGCAAACATGCATCATGAGAATGTCACAAATGACTTTCTAGAGTGTATTCTCTTATGCTTTCTTGGCTTCCTATAGAAGTCATTCTTAGTACTGTTCATCAAATATTTATAGGTTTTTCCTTTCCGAAAACATGCTATCCCTTTGAAACTACTGTGACTTGTTACTTGATTTGTCTATAATATGTAAGAAGAAGCTTTAAGCATCAATGAGAGATTTCGACAAAACTGTTTTCTAGTCTGAGTGAATATGGAAGCATATGTTGAGATAGAATCTCCATCATCCTGGTTTAAGTGCCTACAATAAGCCAGACTCTCTGCCAACTTACATTGAACACAGAGCATGAGCAAGAAATATCCTTTGTGTTAAGTTACTAAAATTTTGGAGATTGATTTACTACCACAGTATAGTTTAGCTCTTACTGATTATGACATCATTACTAAAAAATCACCTTATTGGTTATATTAACATATCTGTCTCCTCATGAGATGGTGAGTTTGGGTCCAGGGACAGTGTGTATGTCCCTATTTCCTTGCCTAATTGTATTAGCAATTGTGTAGCATACAAATAGTTGATAGATGATGTCTGACAAGTGTTCAATCTTAGACTGGTGCCACTCTTGTTATTAATCATTGTGGCCAAGGATTACTGCTTCAGAATATCGGATATAATCCTTATTTTTGTCTTTGAAAATTTCCCCTTGCTTCAATCTCTTTGAATATGGACATTTGTATAATACTCTATTATTCCCATTGCAGCGTTCTTCTATTCCCAAATAAATGCAATTAATCTTTGTGGGGAAAGAGTTGATAGATGAGTGTTAGCAAAGTAGGAACAAAGCCTCAAAAGATGAGTTCACCCAGTGAAAAACAGAAGGGATGTGGTTCAAGTAGAAGACTCAACTGAAATAAGTAATACTAGCACATTCTTATATAGTACTGTGGACCAGGAACTATTCTAAGTACTTTAGATATATTAATTTATTTAATCCTCAAAACAACCTTGTAGTAGTCCGAGTTTAGAGAAACAAGTATTTTAAGGAATTGCCCCATATAATTGTAGGAGTAGGCAATTCCATATTCTGCAAGGCAGTCTGGAATACTGGAGATTCAGGAAATAGTTGGATGCTGCAGATTTGAGTATGAAGGCACTGGAGACAGAATTTCTTATTGCTCTTCATTGCTTTAAGTGATTGGATGAGGCCAACACACACACACAGAATAATCTGCTTTGCTCAGCGTCCACTGATTTAAATGTTAATCACATCTAAAAATATTTTCACAGTTACATCTAAACTGGTATTTGACCAAAAACTGTGTACCCAAAACTAGCTGAGATCACAGCATTGATCGCCCTAAGAGGCAGGCACTATTATTTACCCCATTTGATAAGAAAAAATGAAGCACAAAAAGTTTAAGCAACTTGAACACAATTCATACAGCTAGGAAATGGAAGAACTGCGTTTGAAATCAGACTGATTCCATAATCCATGCATTAAATCATTATGCTGTACTTTTCTGTTCAAGGAATCCTTATGGAATGAACTAATTTTTATATATCATATAAAATGTGCTAATCAAGTATTCTTTTGTGGAAGTAAAATAAAAACTCTGACTGGTCATATCCACCAGACATAAAATGAGACATCAAAATCAACATTTCAAAAATGTAATTAATATCCTCCTTACCACTACTACTCTCTTTATCTCCAACATTCCTTATCTAAATAAATGGATAAACCTAGGTTTTATGGAGTGAATCCTCCCTGTTCCTCACTTTGCCCCACACCAATCAATTGTACAGTCCTCATCAATTTTACATCCTAGATATGTTTCTAGTTCATCCACTTATTTTACATTTCAACAATGATCCAAGCTACCATTGTTTACAACCTGTGTTACTGCAATGGCAATATCATTTTATTCAACCAACAAATTTACCAAAATCTACTTTGTGCCAGACCCTATAACTTATAAGTAGTCTCTTGAACATAATTTAACTTCTTACCAGATCTAGTCTCCACAATGCTATCAGAATGATCTTTAAAAAGCCTTTAATTCCCTTTGGATAAAGTTGCAAAGTATTAAGATGATCTACAAACCTTTGCACGGTTTAGTCACTGGTTTCATTTTCAGCCTCATTTCCTGCCACTCTTTCCATTACTCAGTTTTCTGCAGGCCAAGTTTCTATTACTTGAATACACCAAATTTGCTCCAACATTGGGGCCTTTGCATTTGTTATTCCTTCTGCCCCTTATCCCTAAATACACCCACGCATGCGTGCGCGCACACACACACACACACACACACACACTATCATCATCATTTTCATTGCCATATTCATCCTTAGTTGACTAACTTTTCCTTCATGTTTGCTGATTATTGCTTCCTCAGGTAACCTCTCACTGAATAGTTTGAATTCCCCCATTAATATAATCCCATAGCATCCTGCTAGTCTATTTAATAAATTCATTGCACACATAAAAGCATTTTATTTTAGTCTACTTCTACCACTTGACTATTTTAAGACAAATAAAATATTTGTCTTATTCCCCACTTCATCTCCAACATCAAAAGCATCAAAAGCTGTGCCTGGCACACAGACGACAGATCATGAATCTTGTAGAATGAATGAATGTTCTTCTGGTCTTCTTCCCAATCTTCCACAGTACAGTCTAGGATACATATTGTTTTCTTCATTCTGAGACACTCCTCCTTATGACTCAGTGATATGGGGCCTTGCATCTCTCTGTCAGCAAATTTCGCAACAGGCTAAACCCCAGGAATGTTTCTACTCATTGGTCCTGAAGTTCCAGTCCATGTGACACCATCATCCTTTCTGTAGTATTTACTTCTTGGCTCAGGAAAGCAGTATAGCAAAATGTTTTTAAGTACAGATATTCACTCTAGACTTCCTAGGGGGTAAATCCTAGCCCTAGTCTTACCAAGCCTTTCAGTGCCTCATGGAATTGTTAAAAAGTGTTAATATATGTGAAGCATTTAGTACAGTTCTGGGCTTATATTAATTATTCAAAAATATTTGCTCTTGTATGACAGCAAGTTGGATGTCCCAGGCTCACAATTCCTTTTCAGCAGTCTCCTATGCAATGGGCTATATGGCTCTCCAAATGATCAGGTCCTGGATATACACACAGTCCCAGATTCTTTCTATGACTTCCCAGGATTCTTCCTGTATATCACTTGAAATTACAGGATAGTGAGCTCAAGCTTTCCCCAAAACCACTGCACAAAATTTGGATTTATTTCAGGAATTGCCCCCTGGCCAATAGAATTTCCCAAAGATAGATCCATTGTAGACTTCCTGGTTTTGACAGACCACTATTATCTTTTATTCATTCAACATATATTTATTGTGTACTTATTCCATTCTAGGTATTATACTAGGGCTAGTGTATATATTTTATCCCTGTCATCATAGTCTATATTCTAGCAAGGAAAGCAGAGTGTAAACACATTAACTAGTAAATAAAACATTAAGTTTATGACAACTGGTATAAAGAAAATGAAATCAGGTAAATGAATAGACTGACAGTAAAGACAAAGTTTAAAGAAGCGTTCAAGGGAGGACCTATCTGAGGAAGTGACATTTCAGCTGAGGCTAAAGGATAGGAAGAATGAGTCATGGAAGATCTGGCATCACACAGAGAATGAAGAGCAACTCTAAAGAACCATCTTGGTGTGTCTGAGGGACAGGAATGTGAGTGTAACTGAAGTAGAATGGTAGAAATAGAGAGAGAAAGAGACAGAGAATGATAGGTGATATGACTGGAGAGATATAAAGAAGTCATATTACTTAGGACTCCTAGGCTACGGCCATCTTAGTTCTTCATTTTCCCATATAGAAAACACTCCTTACATGTTGTTATTGAACACTTTACATATAGCTAACCCAAATATAATTGTGCTTTGTGCAAAAAGAAGAATGTAAATTATCTCATTTATATTTTTAAATATTAATGACAAATTCACATGTATTTATATATTTTGGATTAAAATATCACAAAAGTGAATTTCACCTGCTTCTTTTTACTTCTTCATGTATGGACACTAGAAAATTCTAAACTACACATGTTATTTTTATTTGTGCTTCACATATTTTTGGGTCTTATGTATTTTGTTGGTTCTAAGTTAAATTGAAGGACATTGGAAGATTTTTAAGAAGGGGACAGATATTGTATAACTTATGCTTTAAAAAGATAACTCTACCACTGACTAGATGGTTAAGGAATAAAGCAAGAGTAGGCATGGGAAGAATGAGAATGATGGTGTCTTATACTAAGGAAGGAGCAGGAGACGTGAAAAAATTAGCCAAGAATTTATTGAAGATAAAGAGGACTTACTAAGAGATTGAACATGGCAATGTGAAAAAAATAATAATAAATACTTCTCATTCATTTAAGTTATTATATAAAGCATTTGGTACAATCATTGTCCTTCATGTATGTATAATGTGTCAAAATAGAATCTACTGTCATGTCTATCTAAAAATAACAAATAATAAAGAAAAGCAGGAAACCAAAATTCAAAAAATTCATTATCTATCTAGAGAGAGGTGTGGAGAGAGAAGATGGGGGGAATAGGGAAGGACTGCAGAATAAATAACCCTTTTTTCAGGGCATAAGCCCAATGACCCCCCTCCTCCAGTCATGTCCCACCTGCCAACAGTTACCACCCAGTTCATTCATTCAAACTAAGACAGACTAATTACGTCACACTTCTCATAGTCCAATCACTTTACCTCTGAAAATTGCTGCATTAACACAGAAGCATTTGGGGGAACATTTTATCCAACATATGTTATACATTAATTCTGGCTTGCATGATCCCTTCCCAAACTTCTATTACTGTCAAACCTAGGCTTCATGTTCCTACACCTATTCCACTTTTCCCACTCACCTCTCTGCTCATTCATGAAGACTCAGGAGTCAACTATATCCAAGTCCTTCATGTTATCATCTGAGGATGAAAAGGTCTACCACTAGAGGACGACAGTCATGGGGCCTGAGAATGATTTTCATTCCTTAACAAGATTTGCCCAGTAAAACCAGGTAGAGGATCTCCCCTCCTAGAGTTACAATGACTGCTTCTTTAAACAGTCATCCCTAGAACATCCAGGAACATAAGCACAGAACATCCAGGAAAATAAAAAAGAATAAACAAATAAAAATAAATTTTAAAAGCAAATAAAGGAAATAAAAGCAAGTCTTGAGCTTTCTGGCTTGTCCGAGGTGGAGTTGACCTCTGGGAAATTCAACACACCAGTTTGATAGTTGTTGAGCATTTGGCAGTGTTGCAACAGACTATTCCTGACCTCAGGAAACTCAGTGCCTGAGGTGATGAGTGAATGCACATAAATAAAAAAAAAATCACACTGCCATATTCTGAGATCACTGGGATCACAGTGTGCACAGGATATCATAGAAAGACAAAGAGAGACTTCCAACAGCCATGCCATGGAATCAGGTAAGAATTTTGAAGATAATTCCCATCCAGTCTTGAGAGACAAGTATTTATCCAGGCAAGTAGCCGGGGAAGATTACTGGAAGGAATAAATTACCTCATATAATATACTACAAATAAACCTGGAGGTAGAAGGAAGTTGAAGGAACAACCATGTTCAGTTGTGCAGTACCAAGTCACAAGTGGTGGGACAAAAGTTGCTGATGTAAACAGGAGATGGTCATAGAGGAATAAACATTTTCTCCCAAGAAAAATGAGTCCTATTTTGTATTTTCTGTAGATATCATTGAAAGGTTGAAATTCAAAGAGTAATGTAGTCAGTTGCATACTTTAAAAAGCTCTTCATGAAAGTCTATGACCATAAGCTCATGGATTATTGTGGAAGGGTCTCAGAACCAAATAGGAGGATTCCAAGTGCTTTCTTGATATAGCTGAGTCCTTAGCTTATGTTCAAGATGTGAATCCTGAAGATATTGGAACTGATTTCCCCTATGATTCCACTTAATGTAGTATAGGAAATACTCAAGCACTCCCAGTCCCATAAGAAGGGTCTTACCATCATATTCTCCTCTGATACATAAACTCCATGTCTCATCACTAGTCTCTTCCATGTTTTCTGAGCAGAATATATGTTGAGGTCTTGAATAGGACTCTAAGTTCCCTTCCACAGGACCTTATCTAATTTGACCTAGTCCTCATCTTTACTGGAACACTGATTTCCTTGAAGCTTTGTGGTTCATTCATTCTTGTCCTCCTCCACCTACCTCATAAGGGATTCATTGTTTCACCCTGAACCTCCTGCCCTTTAGCCGCACCTTCATCACCTCCAGTCCTATATTGTTTGATTCTGCCTAAGGGATTAAATTTCCTCCACGAACCAAACAACACCTGGATATTTGCTAATGTCACTAACAAATTCTTAAAGTATTATAAACATTAACACATAGAAAAATATAATTCAACTATCAGAAATTCAACAGATAATAAATATTGGATATAATTAACACATATAAAGCATACTAATAAGATTTTTCCAAACTAAGCTCTTTAATTAATTACAGGAATCATGCATGTCTTAAATATCTCAGCATTCTACCACACTCACCACAGTCCCTCTAGTCTAATACCATGCCCTATTTTCCACAGTGCAGGCATGCAATAAATGTTCGTTGAATGACTTCCCTTTGCCCTCTGAAAACATTGAGGAGATCTGGGGAGATTATTTGGATGACTCAGTTATCACTAATAAGCTATTCAAAAGTAATCATAGATATGCTCAAAGATGTATGCGAAGGCTATGTTCATCCTGTTAGTGTGTATAATAATAAAAATGAAAACAATTTAAATGGAAAAAAGGAATTTGCTTAAATAAAATATGATATATCCATGAAGGGTAATACTGTCAGGTACTGAAAATGATGTGATAGTGAAAAGAAGAGTTAATAGTTCAGGTCAATCATATTCGATGGGAAAAGTAAATTACAAAATAGTGTCTGTGTAAAAATTTGTAACAAAAAATCAACAGTATTTGTTGAATGACTCTATATTCAAATGCATAGGGGATATAGCACCATTAAAAATAAGAGAAGTCCTTGCATTTACAAAACACTAAAAGGATATACATGGAACATTATGATTTTTGTAATTTAGTGTAGTTGTTTCATGGATTATTTTAACTATATTCTAGTGATTTTCTATTTACCAACATTTGTACAATTAGAATACATTGATTCTGTAATAATAAGGAAAGATAACCTTTGAATGAATGCTTTTCTTGCCTTTTGGTAAACATCTCTGGGTCAAGCAGAAAATTCAGATTCATTCCATTGACCTTAGAGCCGAAGTCATGACATTGAATTTGGGTTGTTGATGATGACGGTGTTTCTCTAACTGACAAGCATTTTTCAAAGTAAAATCTAAACCATACTTTCTCCACTTCACCCTTTATCCCCTTGGTTTATTTAAAGTTCTGCTCAGTATCAGTTCAAACAAAAGATATCAGGAAACAGTAAATGACTGTTATCAGATTATTTTGTGTGTCCTCTAAAAGTCATAATGGTGATTATGGGATCTGTTGTCAGCTTTCCATCTCTGTGACAAAATACCTGAGAAAAATAACTTACAGGAGCAAAGATTTACTTTGGCTCACAGTTTCAGTGGTTTCAGTCCATAGATGGTTGGTCCAATCACTATAGGCTAGCAATGAGGCAGAATGTTATGACAAAGAGGGAGTAGTAGAGAAAAGATTTTTTCTTTGTGGTGGCCAGCTAGGAAGGGGGGGGGGAAGAGAGAGAGAGAGAGAGAGAGAGAGAGAGAGAGAGAGAGAGAGAGAGACTGAACACAAAATAAACCCTCGAAGGCATACTCCAAATTACCTACTTCCTCCAACTAGACCTTGCCCCCTATATACCACCAACTCCCAATAGTGCCACCAGCTAAAGACCAAACTTTCAACACACAAGACCTGGGGGGGCATTCAATCCAAACTAAGGCATAGGGTTATTATAAACTTTTAAAAATAAACTCAAAATACCAAGAAGCATAATTTGAATTGTAATCAGGATACATTTCAGGACTTTCAAATGTAGGAAGACAAAGACATAAAGTGACAGTGGTCCATCCTAATCCTAGCATGATAAGGTCAACTCTTAATTTCAGTGACCATATCACTACTTCATTTCAGTTCCCCACAACTAGGCCATTGACTAGTCTTCTAAATTAACAAGGTCCTCTATGGTATTTCTGCATCAACTTTAATCCCATGGCCCATTACTTCAACCACTATCTTACCAACACACTAACACCCTCCCATTTTATCCATCCTTGCATTTATCAAGAAAACCCTCAGCCTCAGATCACTGTGTCTTCCTTCTCTCATACTAAACTTAGGATACTTACAACTTCTAGAGAAAAACTTCTCTACATATTGAGAATACTACAAATTAAAGGCCATCAGCCCTAACTGAATTCTAGGTAATATGCAGAAATACATCCTACTTTTCCCTGGGCAGCTCCACTCAGTTCCCAATAACTGCTATACTAAATTTCATGTTGAAAATACAGACTATTAGTCAAAATTTTTTCTTCCCCCATTCAAACTTTATTTGTATCCTATTTCTCACCTAATTTATTAAAAGAGATAATCCTTCTGCAAAAAATCCTTTCTTTTGTTTTCTTTTATGGCCCTACAATGACTGAAATTATTCCTGTAACTTATTTTTGTCTCTCTGATTTCTCTGTAAGTTCCATAAGAGTGCAGTATGTTTTTTATTACACTGTCTCTAGAACTTACCCCCAAATGTGTGTCTGATAAAAATATATTGAATTAATGTGTATCTGTTAGCATTCCTATTTTCAGGCACCAAAATCTGTCTGTAGTTCACTTAAATAAAGTGGAAACTATTAGAAGTCTTTTGAAAGAGGCATTGGGGCCTCAAAGAATTGACCAAATATTGGAACAGGGTGCTACCAAGACAACTCCAGAATGTCAAGAAGCAGACATTACCACAATATTCTCAAAATTCAACCAAGTCAGATCAAAGAGTCACAGCTACTGATTCTATGATTAAAGTTATGAATGATAACGAACAGATTGCTTCATTTGTGTCTCTTGATAAGTGTTTAAAATACCAGGAGAGAGCATGTTGTTGACAGAGTTTGAATTGACATTCCACATTCTGGTTCTATAAGGGCAGAAAAAAGAAAATTGGTCCATTTTTACTTCATAATGGGAGGTAAGACTTCAAACAACCCTTCTGTCAAAATAATTATGATGATTAATTTTATATCTACTTGATTGGTATAGAGGATGCCAAGATATTTGGCCAAATATTATTTTTATTATGTCTGTAAGGTTGTTCCTGGATGAGATTAATATTTGACTCAGTAGATGAGGTAAAGCAAGTTGTCCTCCCCAAAGTGGGTGGACCTCTTCCAACCAACTAAAGGCATGCCTAAAACAAAAGAAACAATTTGCTCTCTACCTGTTTTCCAGCTAAGATATCATTCTTCTGTACTTGGACTGTAACTTCCATCAATGGTTTTCTTGATTTTCAGGCCTCCAGATTTGGACTGGATTAAAACTACATGATCAGCTTTCTTGGTTCTCTCGTTCTCTCTCTCTCTCTCTCTCTCTCTCTCTCTCTCTCTCTCTCTCTCTCTCTCTTTCTTTCATGTTTATGTGGTTGTAAATACAGATATAGATATAAATAGAAATTCTATAGATAAAGGCATAGATATAGTCTGCCTTCCCCAGGGCAGGATTACTGTTCCAATGTAGGAATTATGATGCTGAATAATAGTCAGAGGAAGATCCTCAATTGTCCATATAGGCCCAATGTGACAGGCATCAAGGGAAGAACTGGTCTAATGGGAACATAAGTCCCCAGATATTACCATAGACCACACCAAAAACAGTATTTGTTAAAAGAAAATAATTTTATTACCTCCTAGATGTTGTGTCTGACTGAATCCACTGATGTTCTATTAACCTTGATCTAGGCTGGTTCAAAATTTGGCAAAACCAAACTTTCAATAACAGGCTGCTGTCCTTATTGTTTTGCTCTGCCTAGCCCAATGAATCTAGCTTGTGAATATAGAGTTAGTTTTTGATATTCAGGTATCTCATGTGTCTGGGGGAAATCAAACTAGATTTCAGTTTTCCAGAACTTTTAGACCTTGAGATTGAGATTATCAATCTCTATACTCTATCTCTATATTGTTCATAAGGATGATTGTGCAAATGTCATAATTATATTATGATATTAAAATGTGGCTATATGTCTAAGCCTTATGTCTATTCCTCATGTCCCTAGCATTTACTATGTTAGTAGCCTGGAGAAAACAGGGGAATCAAGACCTTTGGAATATAAGGGGCTCATGTGAATTTAAAATTTTTGTCTTCATCATTGAATAGGCTAATGCATTTATAAACCAATAAATCATCATTAGAAAACAAATGTATTTTGACCTGAATGGAGTACAACTATGACTAGACTTTCCTAAAAATATGTTAGCAATAAAATACATTAATTGTGATCAGAGCCTTCTTAACAATTAAGCAGGCATTTGAGTACATATATACTCCAATGACCTATGAAGCAATAAATCATTCTGTTAGCTCTTCTGTAACATTCAATGCTTGCTCTCTTAATCCTTAGTTGCCTATGTAGTTTCAATCACAAATTACATAGATCTGAAAAAAATCAAAAATCCCTAACTGTGCCCAAAATAGCAACCAGTCATATTCTAGTCAATTTTATCCCACATAATTCAAACATTTTCTGATTTGACTCAGAAGGGCCTCAGTGTTTATTATTTACAGGTGACTTTAAAAGTGCATAGCTCAACAGATTTATCATGGTGTAAAAAGTTTATGTATCTTTATGCTGATGCATTCAGAACTTCAATAAAAATCCTCTGATCTTTAATCAGCATTGACCAAGACAAAGAACAGTGGTAGTATATAATAGATATTTGACAGTTGACTTATTTTAACCAAAGTGATGAAGAAGTACTTATTAGCATTTTATATTTATACAGAGTGAAAAAAAACCATTGTCCTTGGGGCTATGTTAAAAACTGGCATTGAATGTCAACCTGAAAGGATAATAGTGACGACTAGAGATTAGAAAAGGTGTGGGCAGGTATATAAGAGGGGGTTGAATTTGATCAGTGCACTCTATATTCATATATGAAAATATCACACTGAAACTCATTAGTATATACAATTACTATGTGTTAATTGAAACTAAAAGATAAAAATATTACATTGAAAAAGAAAAATATCAAACTCTGGTGATAGAAGAATAGTGGTTACCTCTAGGGGGATATAGAGACAGGGAATGACATAGGGGGTCCTGGAAAAATCAACATGCTGATCTGAGTAGTGATAGTATGAGTACATAAAAAAATTCATTTTGCTATGCTCTTAATACTCATATATCTTATTGTATTAGTTATACCTCAGTAAAATATTTTTTAAATAGTACATTAGCTCATAGGGATATAGTTCTGTGTAGAGTACTTGCCTAGCATGCACAAAATACTAGGTTCAATCTCCAGCACCACAAAAAATATACAACAGAATACATAAAGCAACAAAAAAAAAATCATGTTTTTGATACTTAAACCTGTTTGGCTGCAATTTTGCTGGGATCCAATAATATGATACTTAAAATATGTCTGTATTCTTGGGTTTTGCCTGCAAATATGCCAGGGCTTAACTCTAGCTATAATATTCAACAGCTTTGGCAGGTCAAAGATACTATAGTCAATTATGCTTTATCATGTGATTGATATAGTAACTACTTGACTTTTAGGGCTAAATTGAACTGCTGATTTGTTTGTGTACCCTCTAACCAATTAATTCAGATGGATGAAAAATCTATTCTGAGAAATACATAGAAGGAGAAAATGAGTGTTTCAAATGGCCACTCAGAATCTTTTCCAATGCAATTATTTCTTTGTATAAAATCATTTAAAATGAAATAAAAGATCTAACATGATTATTATAAAATATCATAGCATGGGTGCAAATTTTTCTAAAATGTGCTTTCTTTTTCTAATTTCCATCACTGTATCTACAGCAAAATTGCCTTTCTCCAAATTAAAAATTATTTAAGAAACTATTTAAGGAACTGTGTCAAAAATATTTAATAGAGGTAGCAGTATACAACACAGATTCACAAAAAGATGAAAAAAATTAAGTTGGAAGACTACTTGGTGATTTTGCTAATGCCAAATCATGCCAAACATTTTTAGCTTGCTTAAATTTTAACATACGTTTGTATTGACAAAATATTATTGCTGGGGTTTTTTTTTTCTATTTGTATGTTTAGTTCTAGACTTAAGGCTTAAAGTTTGCTTATATCCAAGTATGTATTAACCAAAAGAATATTATTGTGCTATTAAAATAAATGAACATATCTTCAATTACAAAATAAGTTCTTAATGCATGTGAAGTTATAAGAACACTTACAGTAGGACAATTTTTATAAAAACAGATATGCTTTTGCCCAGGAAGAGGTTTCTGTTTGGCGGATATTATCATGATCATACTTGCTATGGTTTGTGCTATAGGTTTGGAACTGTAATATCCCCCACAGGCTCATGTATTAAAGGCTCAAACACCAGCCTCTGGCACTATTGGAAGATGGTGGAACTTTTAGGAGGTGAGGTCTAGAGGAAGGAGGTTAGGTAATTGGGATATTCCCTTGAAGAAGATATTGGGGTGCTCATGTCTGATCTTTCTTTCTTCTTTCCAGCTGCTGTGAGATTAACAGCTTTGTTTTACCACATACTCCCCACCTTTGCATACTGCCTCACCACAGACCCAAAAGCATGGACCAATTGACCATGTACAGAAACCTCTGAAATTGTGGATCTAAATACCCTTTTATGCCTTATAATTGTTTATTTCATGTATTTTGCCCCAGTCACACAAAGTTGAGTACCACAAATTAAATATGTTTAGGGTATCCCTTCCAGGGTCCATGTGTTAAAGGCTTGCTATGGTTTGGATGTGAGGTGTACTCCAAAAGCTCATGTGAGAGACAATGCAAGAGGGTTTATATAAATGACTGGATTTTGAGAGCTTTAACCCAATCAGTGAATTAATCTCCTGATAGGGATTAACTGAGTTGTAACTGAAGGTGGGCAGAGTATGGCTGGAAGAGGTAGATCCTTGGGGGAGAGCCTTTGGGTTACATATTTTGTATTTGGCATGTAGAGTCTCTCCTCTCTCTCTCTCTCTCTCTCTCTCTCTCTCTCTCTCTCTCTCTCTCTCTCTCTCTCTTTCTCCTCTCTAATCATTATGTGAGTGACTTCTCTCTGCTGCTCTTTCACCATGTTGTTCTGCCTCACCTTGAGCCCTGAGGGATGGAGCTGGTAGTCCAAATAAACTTTTCTTAAAATTGTTCTTATCAGGTCTTTTGGTCACAGTACTGAAAAAGCTCACACACACAAAAAAAAACCTTGTTTCAAGGTGTCAGTATTTGGAGATGAAGAGACCTTTAAGAAGTAGGGCCTCATAGTAGGTGTTTTGATCTTACCAGAGACCCTGTCCTCTTAATGTAACTACCCAGAGACCCCTTGGAAGTTCTTATAAGAGGGTGATGGAAAAAAAGGAAGCATTACACCTCTCTCTCTCTCTCCCTCTTTCCCCACAATTCCTGTTTCCTCTGCATGCACTGCACTATCCACTATCTGGCATAGAGACTTCACCAGAGCCTGCACAGTGAGCTAAATAAACCTCTGTTCTTCATAAGTAACTTTTCTCAGGCATTCCATTATTGTGACAAAAAAACTAATACAATGTCCAAGCAAATACAAGCCATAGGCTAGGAAATAGGAAAACTAGATAAGGTTCCTTAAGAAGGATCAGTGTTGGACTGTCATGGTTTCCATATCTGATATTATTTGGGGAAAAAAAAACAGAATTGTTAGTCCTGGGTATAGTATACTGGGGATCCACTTTATGCTTTGAGTATAAACTTTGCTGCTCTGTGGCAAGTGGCTTATTTTAAAACTAACTTTCTTCTTCTCCTTCTCCTTCTCCTTCTCCTTCTCCTTCTCCTTCTCCTTCTCCTTCTCCTTCTCCTTCTCCTTCTCCTTCTCCTTCTCCTTCTCCTTCTCCTTCTCCTTCTCCTTCTCCTTCTCCTTCTCCTTCTCCTTCTCCTTCTCCTTCTCCTTCTCCTTCTCCTTCTCCTTCTCCTTCTCCTTCTTCTTCTTCTTCTTCTTCTCCCCATTATCTTCCTCCCTTGCAGGGGAGGAAAATAAAACTAACATTTTCCTGTCCCAGGCTAAGCTATTGTGTCTTTCACTGGTTAAAAGAGTGTTGCTGCCAAAAAATAAAAATTAAAAAAGTAAAAAACACAAAGCCTTCAGACCTGGGAACTGGTGCAATAGCTCTCTCAAGGACAACTGATGGATACAAATTAATTATATCTACTAATAATACTTGGATCCTGGCCCTTGTATTCCTCTTTTTAAAGCCTCGTGTTACTTGTGTCAGAGAGTATCACAGTGTTTTGGACAGGAGTTCCCTGTGTTTCTCCTTTGCTAGCAAGGAATAAAACTTTTTCCTTTTTCTCAAAACCTTGTTCTCATTATGGTACTAGCAATTGAGATAAGGACAGAGCTTTCATTATCAATAGGTTGTGATGGAAGCTGGGAAATATAAGACAGAGACTGGGAATTCGTTAACCCGTTTTTATGCTTTTTGGGTCCAACGAGGTTTTTTTTCTCTCAGTTATTCTCCTTTAATACATCTGGGTAAGAATGGAGATCTCCAAAAACCACCAAGTATTAAAGAGTCAGAGCATCCAAAGGTGTATCTGGAGCCCTTCCTAGGTACCTGTGTATAGTTTCAGTAAGAACTAAAGCAAAAACACAAGAATGGTAAACTCAAGGTGTTTCAGTCAAGGCCACTTAATACCTACTCATTCCCTTCTAGTCATTTTCCCTCTGAGATTAAACATTGGGAATTCTGAATTTGGTATTACTGAGCGAGACATAGTCCCTGTTTTGGGTATTCTATCCTTCACCCACTGACTGTGGGACACTATACCTAATTCTCAGTTCTTCCCACTGAGGCTTCAGCACCCTTTACTGGTTATAAAACCAGAACATAGAGACTTCAGTCTTTTATGTTTTCACAGACTAACTTTCTCATTTGCTCCACCAGAAGTTTTTTCATGGCAGAGATCATAGGATTTACTTTTATATAATACACCCACCACCATCCACTCCCACTTCAATGCCCACAAGTTGAGCACATAAAAGTTTTCAATGTTGACTTAAGTTTATAACAGCCAATGTGGATCATAAATATACACCATGTAAACTATGCCCATCCTTGCCTTCCTCTGAACAGATAGGCTCATATGAGAACTCAGAAGTAATTTGAACAAATATTTTATTTAGTATAAGCATGAGTATGTGTGTGTGAATACATATATATACTAATCTACCCCCACTTTCCATACCCCCACCCCCACCCCCTCCCCAACCCAGAATTCACAATCAAACATTAAATTAGGGTACAGAGGGATAGGAACATTGGCAGGGAATTTTAAAGTAACAGTAACAAGTAAATAAGTAACACGCACATCCCTGCTGGGAACCCAAAATAATGTCCATTCTCCTGTTATAACACAGACTTCTCTCAATCCCCTTCATCAAGATGTCCCATTGTAATTCATTAATAATTCCACAGGGAGCCTTATTTCCTGCGTCATTTAAACACCACAGCTGCAGCTTGCATACAAGGAATTTGGCAGTCTCAGTCTTTTTCCCTGGGAGTCTTCAGGTGCACACAGCCCACACCACTGCTACGTTTGAACCAAGTAGCTAGTGTGTAATATACTTGTGCATATATGCCTAGATATTTTCCATAATTCCACTGAGCATGTGAGCAAGGAGTGAGCACTGGTAAAAAGCTGAAAAGCTGAAAAGCCACTAAGGTATCATCAAGTTCAGTTCCATTGTGTGGTGGGAGGAGCGAGGGACACTGCTCAAGCAGGTGTTGAATTAGGAAACAAACTTTACTACCTTACAAAGTCTAAAGGGGCATTTATTTTCTTAATTTCTTGTAAGTTTTTTGTTATTTTTTATTTTTTATTTTTTTTTTGCATTTGATTTTTTTTAATTGGGGGAGGGCAGACTTTCCTATCTGAGTACCAAATTATAAGTACAAAGGTATTGACAAACAGCTTCTTGTCTAAAGTTACAAATATTCAGTTTCCCAACTCTTAATGAATTTTCACCACATTTAGATCAGTGTTCTGAGTGGGAAACCCTATAGATCAAAGGCATTGAGGGCCAGCTGATCTGTTTCTCTCTTTGGTGTCTTCTGAGATCTTCCCACAAAATATTCAAGCTTAATAGAAACTATTTCCAGCAAAATCTTATCACAAATGTATAGTGGGATTCACTCTTGAATTTTAAATTCTGATGCTGCATTTCAACAAGTCCAGTTAACATAAGTATATTTAGATATATCTAAATATGGGCACTTCCTTCAGCGTCTCAGTGTATTATGTCAGGAAACTTACCACACCAATATCTACATTTTTTCTTCCTTTAGGCCTCCTGGTAAGGCTATTCTGTTCTTTATTATCAAGTTCACCCAAGAATGAAAAAAGGTGACTCTCCAAGCTGAAGGTCAACATAAATTGATGAACTAGTACTTCACAGTTTTGAGACAATATTTCCATTCACCAGTACATTTGAAAGTGAAATTGACAGTCCTACCCAATCCCCCAACATTTTAAAATTTTTCAATATGGGGTAAAACATTGATAGCAAACACTTACTGAAAAACACCAGATCTTGCTTTGGGAATTACAAAGTCATCATCATATGAGGGATACTTATATTACTACTACAAGGGAAAAGAGTTTGAAGTAAACACATACAAGTTTGTGAACAAGAGTTATCAGAATAAACAGCTTCATTCCCACTCCCCTACTGTCCACACGAGGTCCATCTTTCCCTCCTAATGTGGCACATAGGACAACAGATTGTTGTCAATGAGTCTTCGCTTCATAGTCTAGAAATGTTTACGGTCTTCAGCAATGACAGAGTAGAAAGTAGATGGTCCAAATGTGTAACTATGGTTCCAGGTGGAAACTTGCTGATAGTAAGGTATGTACCTCTCGTGTAAAACTACTTATCAAATCAGTTCGTGTAAAACTACTTATCAAATCAGTTCATGTAGAAACAAATGCATCCAACCTTAGAAAATTCCTCACAAGTTAGGCAAAGGGATTTTGGTTCTATATTCTTTTTTCTCCACATGTGCTAATGAAGGACAAGCTCCACAAATCTCACTTTTCATGAATTCCCTGTTGCTTACCAACTTGATGTATAATCTTTTTTTTTTTTTTTTTTCCTAAAAAGGGTATTTAACCTCTTCTCTAGCATGGATCAGGAGCATCCTTTTTCTTTTCTTAAAAGTGTCTTGTAAATGTGTGTGTGTGTCTTTTTGTGTCTTCATATATCTATATGTTCCTCTCTGTAGACTGTAATTATTTGTGTGTATTTGTTTCAAAATATAATCAATCCTCATGTGTGTATTATTTATATGCATACATACTTGTGTTTGCTTGCTACACATATGTGTGGGTTTTTGCATTTTTACATGTGTGTTGTGTATAGGTATGTGTTGTGTGCATATGTGTTTGCATGTGTCTGTTGGACTGTGTGATAGCAGAGAATTATAAAAATAGGAAGAAAAAGAATTTGCAGTGAAGAAGGCCTTCAGATCAAAACACATAGGAAAGAATCTACAAGACCCATATAAAAGTGACCAAAACATAAGGTTGATTACCAGCACCCAGATAATCTGTATCAGTGGGTGAATTCTCCCACTCCAACTAATCCCATTATGGTTGAACACTGGACAAGCTGCATGTAGATTTTACTGTCAACAAGGCATTTCTCCAAATGTCCTAGGTTGGATGAAGATACAGTTTCTTGCTATTAGAGACAAGTTGGGATATGTGTTTGGATTTGTAAAAGGGGAGAATGTGCCAACTTCTCTTTTTTGCCATTGCTGTCACTCTCTTTGTTCAAAGACCCCTTATGAAAGGGATTTCTTTCTGATAAGAAGGTGACACTGCTAATGCACAATCAGTAGGGAATACACTTTAAGCTGTTTCTTCAGAAGTGAAAACAAGTTTTTCAGGGCTATTTACACAACAGTTTTGCTGGGTGTTCCAGGTGGCTGATAACCCAAGTTCAGGAAAAGGCTGGCTAGGGTGAGTGGTGCAGTCTGTGTAAACGGACACATGTGGGCTTTTGAAACCACATGACCATAATTCTTTAGCACCATGCTCGAACCCACAGAGCTAAATGGCCGCACATGGGTTAGAGCCTAGGACCTAGAGCTCATTAGCACCATGTTCCAACCAAATGAGCCCCCCAGCCAGAAACTACTTACAATAGTAGCACCCTCAGACTTGGCTGGGTGCTGAATTCAGATTCGTTGCTGCTGAAAAAAAAAATCTAAACAAAACCCCATGTGAAACTCCAACTATTCAGATGCCCAATTCTTCAAATACATCACCAAAGCAGTTGGGCAGAAGAAGTTCTTTGAACGTGGAGTGTCCAGTCAAGTCAGCAGCAAACACCGAAGCTGGATTATCTGTCAAGCACGGAACATTCCAGATTGCCAGCCTTACTGAGGGTGAAAAAGTCTGTTCTTTGTAGAGGATAAGGATGGGAGTAGGAAAGAGTTCTCCTGGGAATGAGAGAACATTAGGTGAGAATACAATAGCACAATAATCATTTAAATTACAATGATAGCCCTTTTATCCAAATTTCTCCTAAGTCTAAGCAGGAGAAGGAGGATATCAGAGCAAAGTATAATTCCTCCAAGAAGCACTGCGTACCCAGGGGCTGTTCAAAACTCTTCCCTTGCCTTGTGAGGAGGTAAAACCCTAAACAGACATTCCACTGTCCTGGCATGTATACATACTACCAAAGGAAAAAAAAAATGGGAAGGTATTCTCTCTGTCCTTAGGAGAATGGGAAGGATTTACATAAGGAGTTGGGGAAAGACACCAGCAGAGCTCACCATTCACAAAGACTACTAATCTCAAAAACAGCTGAAGCCAAAAGGATACTATAAATGGATGTGCATTTTTAAATGTTAACTACAGCAGATGTGGTCATCTGTTCAGCCTCGAATTCATTCAAATATCTAGTCTTGTACTTGAGTGATAAAATTCAATAGTTCAATGTTTTTGTTTGAGTTGGGATGACTGTAAGAAGGTAGAGGAAATAAGGTATTAATACATGACAATGAAATGAAAAGAAACAGAGATTAAAGTACAATTAGATCTTTTTCTCATTTTTTCCTTGGTCTAAAAATGGATGCAACACTGTAGCTAGTGTGGAAATTTACTAGAGATATTTGGGGTCATGACTCAGGAAAAACCCACCACGTCCTGATACCAAGTGGGATCACACAAGCCAAAAACTAAACTCCATTTAACCTGCGTCATTCTTCTAGAGACTGGCTCACCCCTTCCCAGGAGAGATCTCAATGGACACTGAGAATATGTCATTATTAAGAAGAAAACAATTAAGATGAGAAGAGAGATAATGAAGGAGAAAGAAAAGCAAGCAGAGGCATGCATTCACTTTAACCAGATAATGATAACCCACTCTCAAAATTTCTAAAACCAACACAGTAGGAGAGTGACTACAACATTTACAGCATAGGCAGAAATAAAGAATAAAAGACAGTGCTGGAGGAATGAAGAAAGAAGGAAGAATTGGAGGAGTGCTAAAAAAGGAAGAACCTTAAGAAGGATGAGGGATAGGGACAAGGCAGAGGAGGATAAAGTTGAGGAGAGATAAGGGAAAAAGAAATTGGGGAAAACAGTGAAGAGGATGGAGGGAAAAGGAAAAGAGGGGAATGGAGGAGAGTGGGAAATAGAAGATAGCAAGAGAGGTGAGAAGGAATTTGTAGAAAGAGGAAGGGTAAGAGGAGAAGAGGTAGAGGAGAGGGAAACGAATAGAGGGAGGAGGAAAAGATGGAGGAAAAAGGTAAGGGATGGGGAGGATGGAAAGATAGGGGGAGGTCAAGGAGGAGATGAAAAGGGTATTGCAAAGGGTAATGGAAAAGTGCACAAAGAAGAAGGAGAAAGATAAAGAGCACAAGAAATTCATTCCCATCCTGAGATCATCCTGATACAAAGAAACATCAGTACACTTCAAAGTGCATTAGTAACACTGTCTCCAGAATAAAGGCAGTAGCACAAGAAGGATGCAATATTACTTCCTCCTCATCTCTCCTACTGAGATGAAATTCTCATTGGCTAAATATAGAGGAACAATTGAAATACCAGGGAGCACATCATACATTTTCTTTTTCCTGAAAAAGAAAGGGAAACAATTCAGCACAAATTTACATGAAACAAGGTATGATGCTAAATGTAGAGTCAGAAATAGGGAGGAATTTTTTTGGATTTTGCAGTACTAATGAACACTTCAATTTTTATTACATTCAGAGGGAAACTATCACCAAATTATTTTATAGCAACTTGGTGAAATAATCCAGGTAACATGGAGTGAGCCTTGCCTTTTCCTCTACATCTTTAAGATTTCTCATTCTCACTCTACCACAAGAAACAGGACTAACAATTTGCACTTACAAGGTGCTTTGAGTTCCCAGAGCATCCAATAAAATTTCCAAAACTATACCTTTCTCTCCTGGAATTTCCCTGGGAATATGATAGGAAGATGGTCTCTGTCCATCTAAATAAAACACAAATAAAAATCTGTAGGGGTTTTTAAAACTCTTGGAACAATGTCTATAATATGGACGATATCATGCCCAATTGGTACACAAGAATGAACAGAGAGGACTGGTGACCACAGACAGAGATGGGCTTCAGATGGCTCCAAGTCAAAGTGGAATTTCTTTGAGTGGCAGGGAAACAACTCTGATGAGTCTGGAGATCAAATATCCTCAGTGTACTCACTGTTGAGAAAAAAAATAATAAGAAAGAGGAAAAGGAAAAAAAAAAGGCAAAAGAAATTAAAGAGTGAGTGTGACATATGGTGATTCACATATGGACCCCACCCCTCAAGTACCAACCCCTTTCCTCCCTACCACACCCATAAGAAATGAATGAGTCCTAGTTGTTTTGGTCCCATCCTATCTCAGGTATTTTGAGGATGGATAACCTATCGCGGTCTGGGCAGCTTAAACTCTAGGCACTGATGGATAGAGAAAGGAGACTTCCACTGCTGGGGAGGGAGGAGGACTGGGTAGCTCATCAAAATCTTTGAATCGTGGGAATTTGGGCACTCCAGGATTGGGATCCACCCAGGCAGGACGGTGGGTGGGTGAGACAGAGCTCAACCGGCGGTGCTCCCCTCTTAGGCGACTGATCCCATCCAGCAGCATCTTCTGGATTTCCATGATGACCTTCTGAACTTCAATCCTGAAGCTATCGCTGAGCCAGCAGTAGATGTAGGGGTTGTAGCAGGAGCTGCTAATTGCTAGCCAGTGGAGGAAAAAGTACAGACCATTGTGGCTTGAGATGGATTCACTAGATAGCAGCACCAGGTAAAGGTTGAGGGGTAGCCAGCTGATTGTGTAGACAAGCACCACTGTCATCAGCATCTTCAGTGTCTGTTTCTTCTTCCCACGCTGGCAGATGTAGGTATGGATATTAATGTCATCGACAGCATTATGGATCCACAACTTCTTGGCCACATGACCATAGACAACCACCAGCACCATCAATGGCAAAATGAAGAAGAGCAAAAAGGTGCTCAGGTCAAGGTATTTCCATGTGGATTTTGAAGTATATGGGAAACTGGGGAGGCAGGCAGTTTCCTCAGTAATGTTTCTAGATTATAAGATAGAGAAAGAAAAAAGCAACAACTTTATTTGCCTTTTTCTTAAAGTCCACAGTCAGCTGTTACATTTTCAGTTAGTCATTGAGGGAGAAACATATTTTAACTGTTTGTGTCTGCATCAATCCTGAAGTCTAGTGATATGAAGCAGGGAGCTCTGAGGTTCCCCTGATCCAGATATTTCATATGACATACAGGAAAATTATAGCCCCCCAAATAGGAAAGGATATGTCTAATAACCCAATTCCATGAGAGCACCTGGGCACTCTCATGATAAATTACAGCTTAGGGAAATTTATTTTCACCATCATGTTTTGAAATGTGCTATTTAAACACCTACTCCATGAGTTAATGTATGTGGATATTGAGGTCATAGG
This sequence comes from Sciurus carolinensis, assembly GCF_902686445.1. Taxonomy (NCBI): domain Eukaryota; kingdom Metazoa; phylum Chordata; class Mammalia; order Rodentia; family Sciuridae; genus Sciurus; species Sciurus carolinensis. The sequence continues at coordinate 45,164 of NW_025920424.1, forward strand.
TTGCTGAAATCCCAACAACAGCCATCATGTGTTCCACCTACCCAATTTCCACCTGGTAAAGTTTCTGGTAAATAGCATGTGGCAAAGCAGCACAAGTGCTCACAATCCAGATGATAATGATGCAAACATTGCCTTGCATTGGAGTAATCCGGGACTTGAGGGGATATAGCATCACCTGGAAGAAAAGGACCCCAAACCAATTCAACAATTCAAATTAGGGTTACTTATTAGCCATTCATCAGCTGAAATTCTGGTGCAAAGTTGCAAAGATTTGGTACGTAGATAGGAAATGTGTTTGGGGTACTATTTTAGTTGAAAACTGTGTGACCTTTTTTTGATGAAAGAGCAACATTAGCTAATGTTGAGAGAAACATTTCAATGAGGAGTCAGGAATCCTAGAAGACTAACTTCAAATTCCCTGTCTCTTGAGTTGGGAGTTCCATGGAGAAGAGGGATGGATGTCCAAAAGTGATTTATTTTTCTTTTATCTTATTTGGATGGGTAAGTACTCCTCATATTTCTTCATCCCTCCTCTCACCTAGCTCTTCATGCCCTTTCCCTTCTATTTCCATACCCTCCCATCTTGATCCCTCCGTGGCCACTCATTCCCTCTTCTCTCCCTCCCTCCATGACTATTTCCCTCTATCTCCTACCACCTAGATCTTTCTAAGGCCCCTCCCATTTGGCTCTAGCCACAATCCCTTTAGTCACCTCTTTGTCCCTCCCACCTCACTCATTTTCTCCCTCCCTCCCTCCCAACTGATTAACTATATAACCCCTCCCAGGTTCTCATCCCCCCTACTTCCTTTTATGTTACTTCAGAACCTCCTTCCAGCTTTTTCCTCTCCAAGGCTCTTCATGCCCTCCTACTTCAATTCCTCAGCCCTCCCACACAGACTTCACCCCCACCTCCCAAACTCAGCCCACCACCAGCCCTGAAGCCACACCTATCTCTGACTCATTCATTTCCTCTTTTTTCCCTTAGCTGGTCCTGCAATGCAGCAAAAAAGAAATGTTTTCCAAATGAGGGAGCACTTTTTTATTATTTGTTTATTGACCACATCTCTTTTCCCATAGCACCATATCAAAATGGTAGCATTTTTCTTATGTAATGTTTAATTTCATGAAAGTCTGTATTTCCTCACTTTGTAATTCCCCTAAACTATACATATTCATTCACATATATTGTATCAAGAAACTCAAAGAACTTTCAGGATTATTTGTGATTTTTACCTGTCTCTATCTACCTAATAAGAGAATCTATCCTTTTACAAGATCTGAGAAACATACCCGATGTCGGTCCAGGGAAATAGCAGCCATGCTCATCACAGTTACATAGGCACAAGAATACTGGGCAAAGCGACTGAGGTGGCATGTCATCTTCCCAAACACCAAGGAATTACACAGATAGCGCACCTGTGGGAAAGAATGCTTCATAAGGCATGGGGACGAAGCCCTGGATTCACCCCTCTTAAAAACCCAAAAACACAAGTAAAAGAATCTTTGCTTCACCAAACTGCTGACATTATTGTCTGAAGAAACAAAGAAATATTTCCACACTGCAGTTCTGCTCTTCCCATCTTCTCAATACAGATAGTCCAGTTTGGAGTCATAGACACCAAATCACAAAAGCTTTTAACCACTTTCAAGTCCAAGCACTGCATTTGAAAGGTGGAGAAACTGAGTGGGCCTTTGTGACAAAACTCAGATTCACATGTCAGACAAAACCTCACTTGCAACAGGTCCCCACTGCCACCCTGGGCAACCTAAGTCTCTCTCAGCCTCTGTCAAGGCAGCAGATCAACATAACAATGCAACTACAACCCTGTCTCAATTTGCCCCCATCCCACCCCCATTTCCAAACCCTTCGCAATGTCTCTCAACCATTTCAATCTCTATGCAAACTTTCCCCAAATCAACCCAACCCATTCCAGTGCTTCCTCCCACCAAACAGCTCCCTCTGCTCCAAGTGTAAAGTTATACCTTAACATTCACCCTATTCCCCAGGCCGCCTTCCTCAGAACCAGCTTACCATGGTGAAGGGGGAGCTGAGAAGAGCCAGCATCATGTTGGTCACGGAAATATTGACAACGAAGAGGCCCGTGGCGGTGTGCACCCTCTTGTACTTCATAATCACATGGTTTAAGACCCAGTTGCCTATGATGGCAGCAAAGACCACTATGGTGTACCCTACCACTAGCCAGAACTGCACCTGCTCATCCTGAGACACCACTTCTGAAGCTAGGGGACCCGACGTGTCGGCCAGGTCACCGGTGTTTGGCATGTGGTCTGGCATCATGGAGAGCACGCTGTTGCGGCCGGCTCGGCCGACTGCAGAGGCGGCATTAGAAATGGCCTGCAGCACCTGAGAGGTGGTGGAGGTGATCAGGTCATCAAAGCCGCTGGGCACACTCAGAGCTTCAGGGGTCAGCTCATCCCCATAGCTCATGGTGCCGGGGTTCGGGAAAACCCCTTGGGGCAATTCTGTGGTTGGGGCGTCCATCCTGACGCCTTTGGAGGACCGTGAGGTCCTTAAGCTACGGAGTCAGGGAGTGCCCAAGGAAGGGAAAGGAGAAAGTGAGGTCCTCGACGGAGAGCCCGGCGAGCTCTGCTCAGTGCGCTGAAGCTCTAAGCTAAGAAGGTGTTCTCCAAGGTGTCTGAAATGGGGAGGGGAAAGAAGCGCCAGGAACCAGCAAGAAGGACAGGAGCGGCTCGAAGTAGTCAAGTGCGCAGAGCTGAGCTGGGCAGCTGAGCGCTGAGTCGACGAACGCGGGTAGCTCCAAATGCTCTGCCGCCTGGAAAGCGCAGGCAGCGCCTGTTCTGAACTGGGGACAGCGTCAGGCGTCGCCCCAGCGCCCTCCTCCTCTCCGCAGTCCTGGGTCTTTCTGACTCAATCTCTCCTGTTTGCAATCAGTCCGTAAGTCCGTCTGTCTGAGACCGGTCCGCGCTGTGGGCAGGGCGGAGCCAGGCTCCGCCACTAGCGCTCCTAGCCGGTGCCCGCCGCGCCTTCTGCAGCCGCCCTTTATAGAAAGTCGACGGGCCCGCGCGGGAGCCAATGGGGAGCCGCGACTGAACCCCCGCCCTGTCCACCCGCTGGGGCTCCAGAGAGGATGGCAAAGTCTTCGTCGCTCCTGTCTCTTGCCCCCTCCTTTCGCCGCTCCTCCTTTGCTCTTCCTCTCCTGCTGCAGTTGGGAACCCGGACTTATGGGTTCTTCTTTCGGCATACACCCCCCGCCACACACACACACAGGCATACATAATCTGCCTTCCCCTTACTCTTCGTTTCTTTTCTGCACCAGCGCCCAAAGCACCGGCTAGGAGCTGTGGCGCAGGGGATTAAGAGGGGGCTGCGGAGACTGCCGTTGCGACTGGACTGACCAACCCATGGTCTGACATACAAGCTCCGCTGGGTACCAGAAACCCAGGCAGTTATGCGGGAGAGTAGTCGCCAGGAAAGGCCTGCACAAATTTGGGAATTTTACAGGCAGAATGAGGCAGGGGGAAGTTGGAGAACCAGGAGGGAATGCTCTAGAGTCTATGAGAGCCCCAGTGAGGGTCGCCAGGAATGGGGTGAGCCAGCACAATGCTCTCCTTTCTCCAGCTTCAAAACTGCGTGCAGTGACCCTGGAGTTCTGAGTCTGGCCTCGAGAGACACTGCAGTCTCCTCCGACACCCAGGAAGTACCACTATGGGAACTGGACTGTGGCAGGTTAGTCGGAGGCTTGAGGGAGCGTCCCTGAGGAAGGTTTAGAATTTGGCAAGCTTCTGTAAATCAGTGCTGCCAGAGTCAGAAGCAGCAGAAAGAGGGAGATGGAACTCAGTCGTGGGGTTGCAGTGGAAAAGAGGTATAGCTTGGTGGTCCAAGGCTGCCATTTCACTTATGAATTTTAAGTTACCTCTTCAAGGAGTCTGGGGGCATTTAAGCCACAACAAAAGCAACTGAACTGCCTCCCTAGAGTTCAGGAGGTGGGATGGTGGTGAAGAAAACAGTGACCTAAGCCCTTCAGAGTCAATGTCATTTCCTTATCACCTACCCCTCTCCCAGTAACTTAAAGGTAGAGAAACCAAGGCTTGGGTGGGAGAGTTTAAGGAATGTCACAGAAAGAATTAGCTGAAGCACCAAGAGTAGAAATGAGAATTGAAGAGCCTAGCAGTTCAGAATATTCTGCTATGCAGCAAACTGTCACTCTAAGAAATCCTGGTGTTTGTTTCAACCAGTCTCATGACTTCCTAGCCACCCACTACTGCCCAGGGATAGTGGAGGAGATCAGCAGCTACATCTCTCTTCTAGGGAAGCCAGAAAGGGAGCCCTCTGATGTCAATAATGTCAAAACTACTTATTAAGGCATAAGAAGAAATTCATTTATCATCATCATTACCAAAATCATCATCATTGTTATTAGCCAGGCATCAGAGATTACTAAGCAGTCATGATGGAGGCAAGCAAACTTATATCACATGTGTGTTCAGGCATGCATATCCGTTTGCACCCTAGCCACATATTGCTGTTTATGGATTAAAAAAGTAAGGAAAGTTGAGGCAGAGATTTGAGGGTGATGCAATCTTTCTGGGGTGCCCCGGTTTTCGGGGAGATGGTGTCTGGCAGGATAACACTGAATAGCTTATAAAAAAATCTACCTAAACCCTTGTTTTTATGATTGGGAGATAACTCTTCCAAATGTAGACCTAGGCTTATAGAAATTATGTGATTACCAGATAATTTCTTTTTTAAAAAAGAAGGAAGAAAAGGGGGGAAAACAGGATAAAACAAACTGTTTTACTTGGTGACCCACAGAGTTGAACACATAAATAAACACTTTCAAAGAAATTAATAAATGTTGACTCTAACATACAGATCTATCCAAGAGCAGATACTGAGTCAGAAGCTGGGAATCACTAATCTCCAATTTGATTCCTCTGCAGAAGTTTTCATATGAAGTGTACCAATATATATCAACTGGATAAGCAGTGGGTATTTTCTCTGTTTCTGGCTCTGAGATGGCTTCCAGAGCTCCCAAAAAGGGCTTAAGATGGTAGGAGAGTAAAAGATATGTTGACATGTAATCAAAAAACAGTCTTTCCTAAAATATAACTGAAGCACAGAGGAGCAGTGGCGGGGGGGCTGCTTCGTAGCATAAACAAACTGCAGAGGCAGGACCAAGGTTACTAAGACATGGTCTTGTGCTTCACCAGACTGTTAGGCCATTAACTATAGTCCTTATCCTCATTGTTCTCTCTGAGCCAGAGTTCTTGCATATTTCAAAAGGGGGTTGTGAACACTTTGTTCCCATAAGACAAGTGAAGATGCCATACAACATTCCAAGAGTGGATTCAGCAAAGAGGGAAACGATGCTCAGTGTATTTCACTAGTATTCTCAAACTTTTGACACTATTGCTCTCTTGCTTTCTGCATCCCAGGTCCTCATGTACATTTGAACTCATCTTGACTTACATTTCATCAAAACCCATAAGTTACCTGGGGTTTCCTAAGGCAAGACTCAGAGGGCCAGTAAGACCATGCATATACCCAGTCCATCCATGGGAGAAGGAACTGGGAATCAGAAAAAAAGAGAATTCAGTATAGTTTCTCTTCATCAGCTTACAATTGCACTACAGAGAAGAACCCACAACCAAGAAACAGTTAATTCCAGACAGGTAATGATATGCAGGCAGGAACTATAGAAACAAATAGTGCAGACTGAGGGCAGAGGAGGCTTTGCAGAACAGCTAGTATTTGAGCTAGGATTTGAACAACCAGAGGACAGAAATGGGCATATAGGAGGGAGAGCAAGAGGTTGAAACTTCAGCTCCCAGAAAGCAGGAACAAAGACACAAAGAAGGGAAATGCTCTTGGTTTGTTCCAGGGACAGGAAAAGAAGAGGTTGTTTTGAATGGAGAGTTTAGTATCTACTGTTCCTATGCATATCTCTAACACTGCAGTCTTTTCTAAGTATTTCCATGGAGATAGTGTGGCTGAGAGTTGAGGAAAATAGTTATATAGCATGGCTGATGGAAGAAGGAAGGCTCCTTGGCACAGTAAGAGCCAGAATAAGCACATTCATTCATGTATCTTTTCAAGTTATCTGTTCATCCTGCTCCTGAAACACCTCCCACCATCCCTCTCTTCCTCCCTCACTCTCTGTTCTTCCCTCGCTGTTCTTCCTAATAGAATCAGACACTTGATGCTGGAAAACAAAAATTCAACAGTTCTCTGGAGATTTTAACTTTCTCTCTAGGGCTGGAGAATGAGTCACAGTATTGAGATGAAACAATTGTCCAGATTTCAGTACAGGGAGCTCACCTTGCCCAATGGCCCCCAATGCCAATTTTAGATAGTTCTTGATACTATAAAATTCTGTATCTAATGCAGCCCCAATTCATCTCTTGGAGATTCTAAAATCTATTTTAACCCTGAAAATCACAACAAAAGCCTCATCTCAGGCAAAACAGTTTCAATTTCTTACTTGTGTGACTCTGGAGGTGCTCATTCTCTGTCACTACAGATCATTCACTATGTGCACAGCTGCATTGCACATGGAGTATCCTCTCTTCTAAAATCACCACCACTTCCCTCCTCTATGTTCTAAGGCACAAATGTAAAACCAAGCAAAATCGTGCACACAACACACATAAAATCCTTACATCTTTCATTAGACCTTCTATTGACAGCACTTATCTTGGTTCTTTAACCCACAGCTCTCCCAAGTGGAACCCTGTATACCCCAGTTTCTCCTGCTCAAATTCTAACAAGGACAGGAAAATGTCACACCTGTTTCAGTCTTCCTCAACATTCGTTGGTTCTTGGATGACATTTTCCTTCCAATCCTGGTGTTCAAGGAGCCAGGAAGAGCTGCAAAGTTCCCCTTGCTCTCAAAAATCTACATAATCTCACTGAAACAAGAGGTCCTGCTGCAAACGCATTCTCTGGTTCTTACCTTGTCCCCTACCATATTTTATATTGTCTTGATCTAACTTTGGCTTCAACTGCTTATAAATTTTTGGTTATCCTGTTAGTAACTCAACCCCCATTCAGGCCGGGTGTCTGCTTGAAGTCCTTACATAATGTTTGTTTCCTCTTACCTATGGACACGTTTGCTGTTGATGGTCAACACATCCTAACTTCCTCCAAAATTTCCCCAAACTGGGTTTTCCCATTTTGTGGCCCCTCTGGTACTGAGAGATGGTATAGACTTGTAACCAAGGCAGTCATACCCTTTGGATGCTGTGCCAGGCTCACCAGCCTATACTGCCCAAGCCAGCAACTCCTAGTAGAGATAGTAAGTACCTTTAGAAAGTTGTCCCACTCTCATGTAGGGAATCAGAGCCAGATTCTGATTTTATCTTCTTCATCTCATCTCCCTGCCAGGCTTACAAACAATCTATGATTCATCACACCCAATTTTACAATCTTTCCAAGTCCTAAGGGTATCTTTGCAACATTCCCTACTGTCCTAGTTCCCTGATAAAAGAACATAGCCAAATGTGTTTCTGTCTAGGGGTCTCAGAGAGCTATGAAAAGTTGTAGCCAATGCAGTTATGGGCATAGGCAGCTCTAGAAGTTTATATCTGCAGGAGTTCATGAAGTAAGTTAGTAAAACTGACTGGAAAAAACTTCTAGTCTGGTGCCCCATCTTCAGAGAAGGAACAGCAACCCACTGTCAAGAAGTGGCAGATGGTAGAAGGAAAAGCCTATAGTGACATCAAATGAGGACAGAGATTACCTTGTTGTTTGCAACTATTGGAGTCTGGGGTGGTAGAACCCCAAAAGACTACCAATTGTGAATTCTCAAGTTAAGGATTTCCATGGTTGTCGATTCTGTTTCTCTTCACCCAGTAAAGGTGGGTTTTTCTGTTTTGTTTTGTTTTGTTACCAGGGATTGAACCTAGGGGCACTTAACCACTAAGCTACATCCCCAGCCCATTTAGTTAGTTAGTTAATTAGTTATTGAGACAAGGTCTCCCTAAGTTGCTGAGGGCATCACTAAGTAGCTGAGACTGGCTTTGAACTTCAGATACTCTTGCCTCAGTCTCCCAAGTTGCTGGGATTAAGGCATTCCATTTTTAAGAGATCACCCAGCCTCACCACATAGTCATCTAAAGAAGGGAGTCATCACCACCATGCTGCCTGTTCTACCGCAAACTTGAGATGGTTCAGCACTCTACTGAGCCAAAACTTGCTTTCCTCTGACTTCTGGCATATGGACCCACTTCAGTTCTCTGAAGTCATGCATAATCAGTGTGATCACTCTTCCATGAACCTATCCTTCACATATTTTAAGACAGATTTCATGTTTCCCCAGAGTCTCATCTTGTCATGGCTGTGAGGTAGACAAAGCCTTATAACTTCAGGAGTGTTTGAGGGGTAAATAATTTCTGTGAACTCAGAGAAGAAAAAATGATGTGGATAGAAATCAAGACAAGCAGCACTATAGTGTCTATTTGGAAAAGCCATGGCTTATCCTGGGATACCTTCTCCTTGGGACATATTTCACTACAATTGAAGACAGTAGGTAGCAAGAGACAGGAAGGAGAAAGGGGTAAGAGAGTTTATAATAGAGAAAGTGTGAGAGGGGATAAGGACTGGGATTCTCTGTCAGAATTCAGCATCACAGACTTGACGGTTTCCATGTAAGTCCAAAGGTTTTACATAGACTTTAAGGAGTTAGTGAAGCTCTGAATCATGTATGTGTGTATATGTGCATGTGTGTGCACATGTGTAAGTGTGTGTATTGTGTGTGTTTACCTAAAGAAAGAGTCCAGAATTTTTTAAATATTTTCTCTTTGTCAATGGACCTTTATTTATTTATTTATATGCAGTGCTGAGAATTGAACCCAGTGCCTCAAATATGCTAGGCAAGTGCTCTACCACTGAACTACAACCACAGCCTGCAAGTCCAGAACTTTTGAGCTCCACAAAGTCTCTAAACACAGAAAAATAACTTAAGAACCCCATTGTACTCCAACTTTCCCACCCTCAGGTATTCCCACCCACAGTTTGAATGTCCTCTCCTTTATATATCTACACTGACATGCCATTCTTTAACTATGAATCTAGCCCAATCTGTTAGGATAACTCTGCATGAAAGCAAATGGCAACCTTCTAAGAAATGAAATCTGCCTCTCTCTCTCTTTCTTTCTCTCTCTCTCTCTCTCTCTCTAAATTTCACATATGGTTACAGTTCTGCCCTTGAGTCTCCAGTAATCAGCATAATTTATTTTCTACATGACGTTTTTTATCTTTTTGAAGACAGCAATTTGGATACTGCCTAAGTCTCTTACCTCTTTATGCAGGTTAATCTTAGCAACTTTCTCAAGGAACTGTGGTCATAGAAATGATGAAATCTTGAGAAAGTCTGAGCAACAGCAATGGAGAGGCAGTGTTCAGAGCCCAGCTAATTCAGTCTCCACAGCATGAATAGGGAAGAACTGAGGCTCAGAGAGGGCTGATGACTGGAGTTAGAGAATTCAGGTCTCTGCTCTTTTCCTACACTATTTTTCTTTGCCCTCTCTTCCCTATTGCCATTAAACTGAAATTCAGGAATGATATACATGTCATTTAACACATTCATATTCATCGAGGTAATTGTACTCCTACAGAATTGATTTAAATCATAAAATCAAGGCAGAGAATAGAGTTCTAAGCATACCTTCTCACACTCATGGACACTTAGACCAAGAGAGGGAAGGGCTATAGCCAAAAAGGATGAGTCAGCTCTAGAATTCAGGTCCCCAAACTGCTGTCTACTCCAGAGCTCTTTTCCCTGTCTTCAGTTTTTCTAGTTTGCTCTCCTTGTGAATGGGTGTTTTATTTCATTGTTATTCCTTATGTTTCCCTCCCTGAAAAGAAACAAGATTTTATTGGTGGGTAGTGTGTAATCTTCCTTGGCATATAGTAGACCTTCTATAAACAAAATTTGGATGAATAAAATAAATATTTTGGTCAGCTTTTTCACCAATATGACCAAAAGACCTGACAAGAACAATTTCTGAGGAGGAAAAATTCATTTGGCACTCATGCCTTTAGATGTCTCAGTTCATAGGTAGCCAATTCCATTGCTCTGAGACCCAGGTGGTGGCAAAAGGGTGTAGAGAAGTAAATCAGCTCAGGATATGATAATCAGAAGAAAGAGAACTCTGTTCATCAGGGAAAAAATATGTACCCTAAAGGCACAACCACAGAGACATACCTCCCACAACTTACCTGCCTACAGTTACCACCCAGTTAACTCCTATTATGGGATTAAAGCACTGATTAGGGCATACTTCGTGATCCAATCATTTCACCTCTAAAGTTTCTTGCATTGTCTCAAACATGAGGTTTTTTTGGTGGACACCTCATATCTAAAGCATAACAATGAAAAAAATGAATGCTTGCTTTTACAGGTCTGTGTAGTTTTGGAATCTCAAAACTGGATCAATCTGGACCTTAATTTTCATCCAGATAACAGATTCCCCAGACTTTGTCTTTTCACAATTGGGAGATATGGGCAGTGATTTCTGAATTCTGTTTTGCCCCTAACATGTATTGTAATCTATTGTAATATAGGGTGGGTGCTTACATTTTTCTGGGTCTCAGTTTCCCCACATATATAATAAGAAAAATGAATTCAATCTTCTAAGAACTCTTAGCTCCAATACATTATATATTCATCACTGACATCATATACATCAATAAAGCTATTTTTGTCCCCTATATTTCAGACAGGGTTAATAAATAATCAAAGATGTAGCTTTTCAACATCTGTAAATGTACCTAAGATGAAGGGGTGGTTCTTAGAGCTATCTTATACCTGGTAATACAATAGTAACTGAAACAATGATAGTAACAGCTGGAATTAGAACCCTCCAGACTTGTCTCTGATTTATCCTTGGAAATACAGTCACTTTGGGGAGAGAGCATAGAATAGCAGAAATATAAGAAAATAAGGGTGCTCCATCCTACAACCTCAAGGAAATGAATTCTGCTGACAGCCTGAAGAAGCTGAAAGAGGACTCTGTGCTCCTGATAAGCCTACTCCTTGATTTTTGGCTTTGTAATCCCAAGCAAAGAATCTCACCTTGAGTCTGCCTGGTTTTCTGATTTGTGAAATAATAAATGGAAATTGTTTTAACTTACAAAAAAAAAAAGAAAAGAAGGGTGCAATTAATGAATTTAGCAAACACATTACCTCCCTTCTGCTAATAGTGAAGGCCATAATGATTGCCAAACCTGCCATTCAACATGTATCCAATATGTACTAGACACTATTCAAGAATGTAGATATGTGAATGAATAAGACAAAGAAAATTCCTAACCTCATGGAGTTTAAATTCTAATAAGGGAAGACTGGCAACAGATAAGTGAGCAGATAAGCAAGATAATATCTCATCTTAGCAAGTGCTATGAAGGAACTATAATACAGTGATGAATAAAATGACTAGGGTGTGTGTGACTCATTTGATTGGATGATCTAGGCCACTCCAGAAAGGTGATATTGGGGCTGACACCTCAATGCTAAGGAGGAATCAACTAAGTAGAAATCAAAGGTGAGGAGGAGGCATCCCAAGCACAGAAAGAGCAAGTACAGAGGTCTAAGATTAGAAACAGATTAGATTGTTCAAGAAACAGAAAGAAGGACAGCATAGAGACAAAAAAAAAGCAAGAAGTAAGTTGCTTGAGAGGGCTTTTATCATTTTCAAAGAGTAAAAAAATGTAATAATAGACCTCTTTACCAGTATTGGAGTATTTTTTAATCCTTTAAATATTTTCTTAACATTTAGATTATTTGATAATAACAGTAATATTAATATGTAGTGTTATCCCCATTTTACTGAAAGGGAGTGAGATTCAAAAATATTAAAATGACATGAAGTTGTTCACACAATCACATTTACCAAAATGTAGGTTTTATTTGCTTATTTATTTGTTTAGCTTTCTGGACCTATACTGAATTTTTACCTATCGCCTGCTACATCTCCCCTCTCCTCACCTGCTCATTATGTTGCAGCATTTTTCTCCCTAAGTCTGCCCAATTGACAGGCAGGCAGGACCCAGAAGTTTGAAGAGATCAACAATACATAAAGCACAGCCACACAAATCTGCATTGACTACACAGGCTTACTGTGTATGCTAGTGGAATTTAACACCTACTGGTGACAGTGGTCCTTACCACTGAAGGTAGAACACTGGTCACCAAGACAAGTGAGGGAAATTGGGCTGAAAAACTGGTTATGGATTCAGGCAGCATCCAGTAATGCTGTCCAGAGAAGGCAATGTGCTTGGCAGGGAGCTTCTCTCATTGAAACAATATTATTTCAAATAACTTTAAAGACATAATTCATATTCTTCTCACAAGAGATCACCAAACAGCCATCTGCCCATCATCTTCCTTTAGCTGATGAATGGAGATTTAAGCAAGTTATTATTGTTTTATATTTCTGCATTTTGAAAAGGCAATGTTTACAAAATGTATTTAGATTGGAAACACCCCCTCCTTCTTTCATACTGCTGATCTTGATGTCTCTTTGTTTAATGAAAAGAACATTAGTCTTTGCTGCCAGGAGACCAGGGGTTTGGTTCCTTCTCAATTCTTTCTCTCTGTATAAATTCAGGCAAGTCACAAGCATCACTGAGTCTGGGTTTCTTCAACAATGAAATGAGCATAATAATCTGTCCTTCTACACTGCTAGGATGAGTATGAGACTCATATACTTCTAGGATGGCTATGAGGCTTTTACACAGGGAAGCACTGTTTAACAATAAGGTATTGGTATCATTGGGTATTCACAACATTGTTTAGCACCTAATTTTTTCATTCCTCTCAATCACTACTCATCTCTCTGCCATGAGCATTTCATATTTGAACTCAGAATTATGTTTCCATTATTTTGCAATCACTGGGGGGAAAGGGTAAGAAATGCTGATCATGGTTTTGGTTCTGCCATGAAACTGAAGAGTAGGATTAACTCAATCTTTTGTAACTGGCATACAAAAAGAAGAGAATAAAATAAGGATGATTGGCCCTGGCACACAAACTTTGTGATTAATTCCTTCCTCCCACCCCCACTTTACGTCAAGGAACCAGCCTTGCAGATAATCACTAGCCCCTTGCAACTCAAAGTAGAGTTCCTGGACCATCAGCATTCACATTACCTGGAAACCCGCTACCAAATTTTTGAATCAGAATCTGCATTTTTAACAAAATCCTTAAATTATTGGTATGCACATAAAATTTGAGAAACATTGCCCTACTCCTTAAGTCAAATGTGGCCCCGATGCTTTTTAAAAAGATGCTTATTTTAATTGAAATAGATGGAAAACTAACTAGCTATATAAATAACTACTAGCCTTAAATATTTGATTTTTTTTACCAAGACATTCACATGGTTTGGAAATTCATTCATATTATCCAAAGAAATTTTAGCATTATATGTCAATGAAAGAAAATGAAGATCAAAAGTATTATTATCTTTGAAGTAAAACTTGAAGATGATAAATTTTCAAAACTCTGCTAATAGTATAAAAATGACCTTCCATCAGAGAAAGAGAAAAATCAACTATTTGTTTAGAGTTTTTTTTTTTTTAAACAATAGTGACCAATAAGAATTTGAAGAGATCATCACATAGCAATCTTGGAGTTATATGCATCTGTTCAAAAATAAATAAATAAACCTAATGTAAAAGTGGCAAAAATAATTAACTACCTACTATTGTTTAGACTCATTCACAAATTAGAAGAACCTGGGTAGCCTTAACTAATACTAATGTCTGATCTAACTTCTAAAGATTTTTGTGTAATTTGCCTTTTGGGGATCTGAATATTGGGGTGTTTTTAAAGCATCTCAAATAATTCTAATATGCATTAAATTTGAAAACCACAGCAATGTTTGAGAACCATTGTGTAAAAGCAGATCAAATGAGTTTTAAAAGATGCTTGTATTCATTAGAATTGTTAGGTTGTTTTATTTAGAATAAAAGGTATGAAGAACCAATAAGAATAGAACTGCATGGAGAAAATTCTGAATTCCAAAAAACATTGCCAGAAAGAGTACATATTAAATGAAAAATAATAAAATCTCTGGGGCAAAGATGGTCTCTCCTTGGTTTCATAGTCTCCATCTCCTCCCCACATATATATCTGCAAGTTAGGGGTTGTTCTTTGACCTGTAAAGGAGAATATAATTGAAGAGCATAAATTGCCTAGGTAACTTACTGCTTGGATCACTTTAATAGCCAGAACGAAGTCATTCTAGACATTGAGTTAAACAGGTAAATGGGGGCTCTTCTTCTGTGGTGCTTAATGAAGCTTCTATCACCTGTCCCCAATAACCATGCTCACCCACACTGGCCTTGGTGTTTGCTCAGGTAGCAGCATGGCACATGTACCTCCATTTATTACTTACCTGCCTTTGCTAGTTTGTTTTTCCTCACACTGTCTCTACTAACAGTTCATGGAGACTAGGACTTGGGTCTTACTCATCCTTGAATAATTGTTCCCTCTCCACATTTCCATGTGCAAATCCTTATAGCACATGCTCTGAATAGAAGAGATACTTAATGTTGATCAAATGGCATTCGATTTGAAATTAAAAGGAAATACAAAGCACCATTCTGCATTTTACATAATTCACTGTGCTGACTTAGTTCCCACAGATATCATGGGAGAAATGCAGGTTGGCAAACTCTTCTTCTTTGCAACTTGTTATTAACTTCCCTTAGGCATATCAACCAAATGTTTATTGTCTCTGTCTCCTTTCATTGTAGCTTTCTAATCCCGGTTGTACCTGGTGAGTTAACAGGGCCTGCCCTGGTTTATTTGAAAGTAGGGATCGAGACAGATAAACTAAACCAGGCAAAAAATTACTAGGAGTCAAAGTTAACTAATTAATATGGAAATGTGAAAGTTAAGAAGCAAAAATTCCTCAAAATTATTATACCTACCCAGGCTTGCCAATCACTCTATACAGGATAATTCCTCATAAAGAACCTTTAGAGTTTCTCAAAGTAGAAAGAAGCATTGATTTCCAAATACATAAGTTGCATTGGTGACCACAGCATGAGAGAACTGAGACCCAAAGAACAAATGGGACTTGATGAAAGACACACAAGGAGTTCAAAAGTTTAGGTCTGCAGTTTGGTCCACAACTACATTCTATTTATTAATCACTCCATTTTCTGAAGATATTTTAACAAGGCTATAAAAGAATAATAAACAGACTTGTCCTTCATTCAATAAGTAGTACATACTCTGATTTCATTGTGATGAGTGCTGGAGGGATCCACAGGCAGTACACTATTTAAGGTCAATTGACTTAATGTAAGTTGGTTAATTCTTTCACTTGTAACAACACCAACTATTGCACTAGTACCTGTCTTCTTATGTCAACATACCTGGTATATTTTAACTCCCTATTAAGGCCTCAAGAATGGCTGCTTATTACAGCAGTTCTGCCAGGTACTGCACCAGCCCTCCTTGCCTCAGCCCTGCATTTTGCTCTGATTACCATGCCTCATCAGGTTAAAAGTATCCCCAGGATTGAAAACATGACTTTCTATTTCTCTTTTATGTCAGTGATTGAGCCCTTTGTACTATATGTACTCCAGTTGTGCTAATGGATAGAGTCAGACAGTTTTTCTTTATCTTGACGTAGTAAAGAAGGCAAAAGGAGAATCACTCCTCCCATGTAGTTGCAAGAAGGAACCAAGTGAAACCATAATTCCATTCTTGTGCATGTGAAGCATTTTAGAACTGACAGAAGGCCATATAAAGATCACTGTCTCAAGGCCATACAACCTTCAAAGTAAGCAAGGTGGAATTTATTGGTCCTATTTTACAATACCAAGAACAGAGACTCAGAGGTTAATGTGTCTTGCCTAAAATCACAAGGCTATTGAGTAACAAAACAGGTATTAAACTTAAGTAAATCTTCTGGTAAAGCATTGAGAGCTCTTTTTTATAAAAGCAGATCACCCCAGGAGGTTTCATTTTGGAAATTTTTTGAAAAAGGGACAGTATAGTGGAATAATATTGCACTGGGGTGTCCAAGATCTATGTTTGATCCATTAATTAATCCATTCATTTAAACTACAAGAATTCTCTAAGCATCTGCTGTATATCAGACCCTATATTCAACTGTAGGGTATAAAGATGAGTTGATCACAGCCCTTGACTTTGAGGAACCCACTGCCCAATGACATGACACACAAGTCTATCAAACAGTGCAATGTGGTATGATAAAGGCATATCCAATGTACAAGGGGGCATTGGTGATATGGAGTGGTTTCTTGGAGGAGTTGGTACCTGAACTTATCTGATGACATCTCTGCTTCTAAATAATATTACATTGCAAAAATCTTTCCTACATCTTTACTGTGAGAGGTTTGATGAGATGGCCTCTAAGGAAATATCTAATGCATTTTAAGAGGTTATAGTTCAGAGTAGGGGAGCTTTACATTTTTCTAAATTTTCAAAGGAGCTACTACTTTGATGCTATTTCCTGACATGATGCAGGAATTAGAAGACATCTTGAATCGCTAACCACAGGGACTGTCTGACTTCTTAGAGATATTTTGAGTTATCAACCAATTGTCTTTGTTTACTTTCCTTTTTCTGATTCCCACTTTCATAACTGTGCAACAAATACTTTTACCTCACCATCTCTACTCTTTATGTCCCTAAACGATCATGGACAACCCAAGCCCTAATAGGCCCTGTCTTCTTCAGGTTTTTTAATCTATTTTGTTTACCAAAATATTGTGAATACCTACTGTATGCTAGGTATGGTATTAGTTGCTGAGAATATAATCATAAAGCTAAAGAGACTTGGTTCCTGAGCTTACTCAGATGACTGTCTAGTTCAAGAGACATAACCTATTTTTAATTACACGCAAAAAGTAAAGTTACAGGTGAAATAAATGCCAGGAAGAAGAAGTACATGGGCCTTCAAAATGTATAAAAACTGGAATTTGATTTAGATGAGGACATCAGGGACCACTTCCCTGAGAAAGTCACATGCATGATAACCTGAAGAAATAGAAGAAGCCAACCGGGTAAACAAAATGTACGTATGAGGGTAGGGATAGATGGTTCACAAATGATAGCATGTGCAGAGGTTCCAAAGGAAAAGAAATAAAGATGATCAGGCTGGAGCCCAGAAAATGAGGGAGAAAAAAAAAACAAAGCAAAAGAAGAGCCAGAGAGGTAGGCCTATGTCTTAGTCCATTTTCTGATACAGTAACAAAATACTCAGTGCATACTAAATCACAGTTCTGGATATTTGGGGGCATGGACACCAGCATAAGCTCAGCTCTGCTTAATACGTTATGCCAGACAGTGGAAGCATGAAAAAGAAGAAATCACATCTTTTGAAAAGGCAGAGAGAGATTCGGGTCCCACAACCCCTTCCAATTTCATGCCTCCAGTTGACCTAAAGATCTCATACTAGGATCTGCCTATTAAAGGTCCACAGCCCCTTAGTACCACCACTAGAGATCAAACTCCTAACACATGAACCTTCATGCAACACTCAAACTACATCCAACTCAGAGTAGTCACACAATGCAGGGTTTGTAGGTGATAAGAGATTTTATTGTTCATCCTAAGAGTTACAGAAGAAATCCATTAAAGCATTTCTAAGAAAGGACGGGGGTAGGTGAAATGATCAGATTTTTTTTGGAAGATTACTTTCCCTGCAGCATAAATGTCAAATGTGTAAATTCAGATATAACTTGTGGGAGATAATCTGAGTAGTCCAAATGAGAGAATAGAGCTGTAGCAGTAGGAATAGAAAGAATGTTGGAAATAATAATATTATTCAAGAGATATTTAGGAGATAGGTATCATTGACAGGACCTGGGGACAGGATGGACATATGTATAGCATGAGAGGGAAATTTCAAGAGTGACTTCCAGGTCTCTGAATGAATAGTAGAGCCATTTACAGGTAAGAATCCTGGAAAAGAATTACATTTGGGGATCAGAATCACACTAAGCTGTGTTAAGATGAATGAGGCTGGGGACCAACTCAAAGCTGCCGGGTGAGTCTCTCCTGTTGGGGAGGCGTCCCGGATGGGGCGGTAGCCCTGGAACGCAGGGAATTTGTGAAGTGGAGTTGCTCGGCGAGACGCCCCTCCCCCCACTGGAGCGGTAAACACGGACAACTGGGATCATCGTAGAGGAGGCGGCTCAGCATAGCGCTTGGACTCGAGCAGCCGCTGGGGCTCCGGGCGGCTGCCTGGGGAGGAGCTGCGTGGTGAGCTGTTTGGACCCAGAGTGACCGCTTCCGAACACCGGGGGGTTGCCCGGAGGAGGAGGAGAGGCCCGGCGGGTCGCTTGGGTCTAGGAGTGACTGCATCAGAGCTACGGGTGGTTGCCAGAGGAGGAGCTGCGTGGTGAGCTGTTTGAACTCAGAGTGGGCACTCCTGAGCGCCGGGGGACTGCCCGGAGGAAGAGGAGGAGCACGGCGGGACGCTTGGTCTGGGAATGACTGCATCAGAACCACAGGCGGTTGCCAGAGGAGGAGTTGTGTGGTGAACTGTTTGAATTCAGAGCTAGCGCTCCTGAGTGCCGGGAGGTTGCCCGGAGGAGGAGGAGGAGCGTGGCTTGTTGTTTGACCTGGGAGTGACTGCATCAGAGCTGCGGGCGGTTGCCGAAGGAGGAGCTGCGTGACGAGCTGTTTGAACTCGGAGCAGCTGCTCCAGAACACTGGTGGCCTGCCTGGAGGAGGAGAGCGGTGGGACGCTTAGGCTGTGAGTGACTGCATCAGAACCACAGGCGGTTGCCAGAGGAGGAGGTGAGTGGTGAGTTGATTGGACTAAAAGCAACCGCTCCGGAACTCCGGTGGCCTGCCTGGAGAAGGAGCGTGGTGAGTCACCTGGTCTCGGAGCCACCGCTCCTGAACACCCGGGCGGCTACCCCAAGGAGGAGGAGGAGGAACAGGGCGGGTCACTTGGACTTGGAGTGACTGCCTAGGGCTACGGGTGGTTGGTGGGAGGAGGAGACCCAAAGTGAGTTGTTTGGACTCCTAGAGACTGCGTCGGAAACCGGGCGGCTGTCCGGAGGAGGAGGTGTGTGGCGGGTCTCTGTGTCTCCGAGCTATTGTACGGGGCTCCAGGTGGTGGCTCAGGGGAGGGGCTGCATAGCCAGGCGACTGGTGCAGAGCGGGGTCCCAGGAGCTGGGTGGCTTCTTGCTGGAAGAGCCGCACAGAGACACGCCTAGGGGCGGAGCGAAGTTTCCAGGGCGGCGGGCAGACTCTCTGGGAGAGGCAGCCTAAGGAGACTCGCCTGCGAAGGGTGAGGCTCCCAGGCCCAGGACGTAGGTCCGGGCCCCTGGGATCGTTGCAGAAGAAGACAGCCCAGCCCAGGGGGTAGTTGTAGATTGAGGGGAACCTCTAGGAGGGCAACTGACTAGCGAGACGTCCCCACCGAGTGACTCTTCCCGGCCAGGGGAGGTTTTCCCACAGGGACCGTAAAGTCAGAGACATAGGCACAAACAGGCCTTGCCTCAGCCCGCAGCCTACTTCCCCGTTGGATGACCATTGGTCAACAAGTGGAGGCACCTCTGCCCACTAGCAGGGAATATACGCCACCTGAGGGTCACCACCCTAGAGAGGCAGCTTCTTCGTGGAGCTCTGCATTATCAACCTCCTCCAAGACTTCAGGCTACTGAAGGATAAGAGGGGATATACTAACAATCTTCAGGGACATTATAAGTTGATAGAGGAAATCTGCAATATCTTAATGACCCACTGATCCCTGAACAATATGAGAAAACAAGGGAAGAAAATGCCCCAAACAAATCTAGATGTTACATCAATAAAATCCAACGACAGCATGGCAGAAGAAATGACAGAAAGGGAGTTCAGAATGTACATAATTAAAATGATTAGGGAAGCAAACGATGAGATGAAAGAGCAAATGCAGGCATTGAACGATCGCACCAATCGACAGTTAACAGAGCAAATTCAGGAAGCAAAAGATCATTTCAATAAAGAGTTAGAGATATTGAAAAAAAACCAAACAGAAATCCTTGAAATGAAGGAAACAATAAACCAAATTAAGAACTCCATAGAAAGCACAACCAATAGGATAGAACAGCTGGAAGACAGAACTTCAGATATTGAAGACAAAATATTTAACCTCGAAAACAAAGTTGAACAAACAGAGAAGATGGTGAGAAATCATGAACAGAATCTCCAAGAACTATGGGATATCATGAAAAGGCCAAATTTGAGAATTATTGGGATTGAGGAAGGCTTAGAGAAACAAACCAAAGGAATGAACAATCTATTTGAAGAAATAATATCAGAAAATTTCCCAAATCTGAAGAATGAAATGGAAAATCAAGTCCAAGAGGCTTATAGGACTCCAAATACACAAAATTACAACAGACCCACACCAAGGCACATTATAATGAAAATACCTAACATACAAAATAAAGACAGAATTTTAAAGGCTGTGAGAGAAAAGAACCAAATTACATTCAGGGGGAAGCCAATACGGATTTCAGCAGATTTTTCAATCCAGACCCTAAAAGCTAGAAGGGCCTGGAACAACATTTTTCAAGCGCTGAAAGAAAATGGATGCCAACCAAGAATCTTATACCCAGCAAAACTTACCTTCAAATTTGACGATGAAATAAGATCATTCCATGATAAACAAAAGCTAAAAGAATTTACAAAAAGAAAGCCAGCATTACAGAACATTCTCAGCAAAATATTCCATGAGGAAGAGATAAAAAACAAAGAAGCAAATCAGCAAAGGGAGGAATTATCCTAAAGGAACTGTCAAATAAAGGAGGAACCAAGATGTGTCAAAAATTTTAAATATGAACCAAATGACTGGGAATACAAATCATATCTCAATAATAACCCTGAATGTTAATGGCCTGAATTCATCAATCAAAAGACATAGACTGGCAGATTGGATTAAAAAGAAAGATCCAACAATATGTTGCCTGCAAGAGACTCACCTCATAGAAAGAGATACCCATAGACTAAAGGTGAAAGGATGGGGAAAAACATACCATGCACATGGGCTCAGCAAAAAAGCTGGAGTATCCATCCTCATTTCAGATAAAGTGGACTTCAAGCCAATGTTAGTTAGAAGGGATAAAGAAGGACATTTCATACTGCTTAAGGGAAGCATAAATCAGCAAGATATAACAATCATAAACATCTATGCCCCAAACAGTGGCTCATCCATATATGTTAAACAAATCCTTCTCAATTTTAGAAACCAAATAGACCATAACACAATAATACTAGGTGATTTTAACACGCCTCTTTCACCACTGGACAGATCTTCCAAACAAAAATTGAACAAAGAAACCATAGATCTCAATAACACAATCAATAATTTAGACTTAACAGACATTTATAGAATATACCATCCAACCAAGAGCGAATACACTTTCTTCTCAGCAGCACATGGATCCTTCTCTAAAATAGACCATATATTATGCCACAAAGCTAATGTCAGCAAATACAAGAAGATAGAGACACTACCTTGTATTCTATCAGATCATAATGGATTGAAGTTACAGATTAATGAAAGAGTAAAAAACAGAAACTACTCCAACACCTGGAGATTAAACAATATGCTACTATATGATGAATGGATAACAGAAGACATCAGGAGGGAAATTAAAAAATTTTTCGAGGTAAAGGAGAACAAAGAAATATCATATCAAAATCTCTGGGACACTATGAAAGCGGTACTTAGAGGAAGATTTATTTCATGGAGCGCATTTAATAAAAGAAGTAAAACTCAAAAAATAAATGACCTAACACTACAGCTCAAAGCCCTAGAAAAAGAAGAACAGACCAACACCAAAAGTAGTAGAAGACAGGAAATAGTTAAACTGAGAGCTGAAATCAACGAAATTGAAACGAAAGAAACAATACAAAAAATTGACAAAATAAATAGTCGGTTCTTCGAAAAAATAAACAAAATTGATAAACCTTTAGCCACACTAACAAAGAGAAGACGAGAGAAAACCCAAATCACTAAAATTCGGAATGAACAAGGAAATATCACAACAGACACGACCGAAATACAAAACATAATTAGAAGCTATTTTGAAAATCTATACTCCAACAAAATAGAAAATTTCGAAGACATCAACAGGTTTCTAGAGACATATGAATTGCCTAAACTGAACGAGGAGGACATACACAATTTAAATAGACCAATTTCAAGTAATGAAATAGAAGAAGTCATCAAAAGCCTTCCAACAAAGAAAAGTCCAGGACCAGATGGGTTCTCAGCCGAGTTCTACAAAACTTTTAAAGAAGAACTCATTCCAATACTTCTCAAAGTATTCCAGAAAATAGAAGAGGAGGGAACTCTCCCAAACTCATTCTATGAAGCCAATATTACCCTGATTCCTAAACCAGACAGAGACACATCGAGGAAAGAAAATTTCAGACCAATATCCTTAATGAACATCGACGCAAAAATTCTCAACAAAATTTTAGCAAATCGCATACAAAAACATATTAAAAAGATAGTGCACCATGATCAAGTGGGTTTTATCCCAGGGATGCAAGGTTGGTTCAACATCAGGAAATCAATAAATGTCATTCACCATATCAATAGACTTAAAGTCAAGAATCACATGATTATTTCGATAGATGCAGAAAAAGCATTTGATAAAATACAGCACCCCTTCATGCTCAAAACACTAGAAAAAATAGGGATAGTGGGAACATTCCTTAACATTGTAAAGGCCATCTATGCTAAACCCATGGCTAATATCATTCTTAATGGTGAAAAACTGAAAGCATTCCCTCTAAAAACTGGAACAAGGCAGGGATGCCCTCTTTCACCACTTCTATTCAATATCGTCCTTGAAACTCTAGCCAGAGCAATTAGACAGACCAAAGAAATTAAAGGGATGCGAATAGGAAAAGAAGAACTCAAACTATCCCTATTTGCTGATGATATGATTGTATACTTAGAGGAACCAGGAAATTCCACCAGAAAACTTTTAGATCTCATAAGTGAATTCAGTAAAGTAGCGGGATATAAGATCAATGCACATAAATCGATGGCATTTTTATATATAAGCGATGAATCTTCAGAAAGAGAAATTAGGAAAACTACCCCATTCACAATAGCTTCGAAAAAAATAAAGTATTTGGGAATCAATCTCACAAAAGAGGTGAAAGACCTCTACAATGAGAACTACAGAACACTAAAGAAAGAAATTCAAGAAAACCTTAGAAGATGGAAAGATCTCCCATGTTCTTGGATAGTCAGAATTAATATTGTCAAAATGGCCATACTACCAAAAGTGCTATACAGATTCAATGCAATTCCAATTAAAATCCCAATGATGTACCTTACAGAAATAGAGCAAGCAATTATGAAATTCATCTGGAAGAATAAAAAACCCAGAATAGCTAAAGCAATCCTTGGCAGAAAGAGTGAAGCAGGGGGTATCGCAATACCAGATCTTCAACTCTACTACAAAGCAATAGTAACAAAAACGGCATGGTATTGGTACCAAAATAGAAAGGTGGATCAATGGTACAGAATAGAGGACACGGACACAAACCCAAATAAATACAATTTTCTCATACTAGACAAAGGGGCCAAAAATATGCAATGGAGAAAAGATAGCCTCTTCAACAAATGGTGCTGGGAGAATTGGAAATCCATATGCAACAGAATGAAACTAAACCCATATCTCTCACCATGCACGAAACTAAACTCAAAATGGATTAAGGATCTCGGAATCAGACCAGAGACCTTGCATCTTATAGAAGAAAAAGTAGGTCCAGAGCTTCAACATGTCGGCTTAGGACCAGACTTCCTCAACAGGACTCCCATAGCACAAGAAATAAAAGCAAGAATTAATAACTGGGATAGATTCAAACTAAAAAGCTTTCTCTCAGCAAAGGAAACTATCAGCAATGCAAAGAAAGAGCCTACAGAGTGGGAGAAAATCTTTGCCAATCATACTTCAGATAGAGCGCTAATCTCCAGAATCTATAAAGAACTCAAAAAACTCTACACCAAGAATGTAAATAATCCAATTGACAAATGGGCTAAGGAAATGAATAGACACTTCACAGAAGAAGATGTACAAGCAATCAACAAACATATGGAAAAATGTTCAACATCTCTGGTAATAAGAGAAATGCAAATCAAAACCACCCTAAGATTCCATCTCACCCCAATTAGAATGGCAATTATCAAGAATACAACCAACAACAGGTGTTGGCAAGGATGTGGGGAGAAAGGTACACTCTTACATTGCTGGTGGGGCTGCAAATTAGTGCAGCCACTCTGGAAAGCAGTGTGGAGATTCCTTAGAAAACTTGGAATGGAAACACCATTTGACCCAGCTATCCCACTCCTTGGCCTATACCCAAAGGACTTAAAATCAGCATATTACAGAGATACAGCCACATCAATGTTCATAGCTGCTCAGTTCACAATAGCCAGATTGTGGAACCAACCTAGATGTCCTTCAATTGATGAATGGATAAAGAAAATGTGGTATATATATACAATGGAATATTACTCAGCCATAAAGAATGATAAAATTATGGCATTTGCAGGCAAATGGATGAAACTGGAGAATATCATGCTAAGTGAGATAAGCCAATCTCAAAAAACCAAAGGAAGAATGATATCGCTAATAAGTGGATGATGACACATAATGGGGGTGGGAAGGGTTAGTGTTGGGGTTGGAGTTGGGTTTAGGGAGGGGGGCAGGAATGGAGGAAGGAAGGACTGTATAGATGGAGGGGAAGGGTGGGAGGGGAGGGGGGGAAGGGAAAAAATGGCAGAATGAATCAAACAACATTACCCTATGTAAATTTATGATTACACAAATGGTATGCCTTTACGCCATGTACAAATAGAGAAACAACATGTATCCCATTTGTTTACAATAAAAAGAAAAAAAAAATAAATAAAAAAAAAAAAAAAAAAAAGAATTCAAAAAAAAAAAAAAAAAAAAAAAAAGATGAATGAGGCTTTGTGATATCCAAGCAGAAAACACAACTTGTCAGATAGAAAGATCTACTCTTCAGAAAGGAACACTGGACTGGAGATATAATTCTGGGAATTCTCGGGATATACATGATGAATAATGTCAAGGGTTTTCATAATATAAACTAAGGAAGAGAATGGATATCAAGAAAATTAAATACAATGAAAGGACCTGAGCCTCATGAGGAACTCAGGTGTCTGGTGTCTCTGTCCTATAGAAATATATGGACCCTGTGAGACACTGGGATGGGAGATAAGGGAGCAGTTTCCACCAACCTGAGCTCTCCAGAAATGTGCATACCTTGGGAAATGATACATAAAATGTGCACACAGGGACTGGATGACTTTGCATCAGAGATGCTACACAAAGTCTTCAAGCATCAAGCCAGGGGAGTTGTACAAGATGCTCTCTAAATTGACAATGGGGTCCTAAATTCACAGTATGTTGCAGTATGTCACATTCCAATATGCAAAGAAATTAAAACATTAATGTCTGTCTTTGGGGAAGAAAACTTGGGATGAATACAATGATCTGTGGAGGACTAGATGTCTTCAATTGACATCTTATCCTGGATGATCAAATACCCAAAATGTAGAGCTAACTGTCTTCATCTGGTAGCCTCCTGATATATGAAAATGCTGTAAGACTGTTGAAGTTTTTGCCTGAGTTACTCTCCTGTTAGTTCCAGGATCAACCAAGAGAATATGTAATCCTGAACGACAACTTCTTTTCGAAACCCTGGAAAAGTCCATAAGAAAAAAAAAAAAAAACACTGTTTGATCATCATGATTCAGGGACTTTAAATCTCAAAGCAGTCAGGGAAGTAAATATTATTATTTCTGATTAGATGAATAAACTAAGTTGTTAAGAGGCCAAGGAACTTGTACAGAATCTTATAACTAGAAAACAGCAGAACTGAGATTTGAATCCAGGTACTCCTGACTCCAAGTCCAGCAGATTGCAACTTAACTCCAAGTCACCTTTACTTCAACCCCATAAGCAAAATATCCGGTATCATTTACACTTAGGACCCTATTACTAGCTAATTTTTTGTTTATATTTTGGAATTGTTTTAGATTCATAAGATGTTACAAAAATATTCCAGAATTGTTCTCAAGTGTCCTTCACCAAGTTTCCTTCATAATTTCATGCACTGCCACAGTATATTATCAAAACCAGGACACTGACATGTACATAGTAATACCATTGACTAAACCAGGACCTGGGAATATATCCTAGTGGTAGCTCACTTGCCTAGCATGCATGATGCCTTGAGTTTAAGTCCAAGCACTGCAATAAATGAATAAATACAGACCTTATTAAACTTTGCATGAGTGTGTGCATACATGTGGAGGGGGATTTGAAATACTATGAAATTTTGCCATATGTACTGATTCTTGCAACCACCATCATAAACAGAATACAGAGTTAGTCCATCATAACAAAGAAAATCACTCATGCTACCCATTTATAATCACATCCTCCCCCAAATCTATACAATGGTAATCACTGACCTGTTCCCCAGCACTCTAATTTTGACATTTTTGAGGATGTGATATGTGTTAGTCAGTTTTTTGTCACTGTGACCAAAATACCTAATATGAACAACTTAGGGAAGGAAAGGTTTATTTTGGCTCACAGTTCCAGATGTTTCCGTCTTCGGTCATCTGGCTCCATAGGCCTGATGTGAGGCAGAACATCATGGCAGAAGGGCATGACAGAGGAAAGTTGCTCAGCTCATGATAGCCAAGAAGCACACTGAAAGAGAGAAAGAGGAGTGGGGAAAGAGAGCAAACACAAGGAAAGAGCCAAGAACAAAATATAGTCCCTAAGACATACCCCATACTTCCTTCAACCATATTTCCTTCTTACAATTTTCACCTCCATGTAGTAATCCATTCAAATTATTAATCCATCCAATCAATTAATTCACTGATTTAGAGCCCTCGTGATCCAAGAACTCCCCAAAAGTCCCACTTCTGCATATTTCCACATTGGAGCCAAGTCTTCAACACATGAGCTTTTGGGGAACATTCCAGATTGAAACCATCACACCATATAAATGAAATCACATAGCATATAACATTTTGAGATTTACTTTTTCACTTAGCATAATTGCCTTTGAGGTCCATCCAAGTTGTGTGTACCCACAGCTCATTCCTTTTCATTCCATGATATTTATGTACCATATGTAGTGTAGTCACCTATTGCTGCTTGCATTTTTTCCTTTTTTAGCATTACATATAAAACTACTATGGACATTTGTGTACACATTTTTGTGGGAACACAAATTTTCATTTCTCTATGAAAAATACAAAAAAACAAAATTTCATGTTTAATTTTATAAGAAATTGCCAAATTGTTTTCCAGAGTGAACATACTATTTTACATTTCCACCAGCAATGTATGAATAAGCTGATTTCTCTGTATCCTTGCCATCATGGAGGTAGGGGCAATTTTCCTCTTTTCTTTCACAAGTAGTTCAGGTTTGAGAAGCAAATTACTGTACTTGCCTTAGTGGAACATGTACTTTGTTTCTTATGATTAAGTGATATATTTCCAGCCTATGTCTGCTATCTGCATTGCTTCTGGATTAATTGAAGTTGCAATTTCTCCAAAGGAAGAACTTTCCCACTTCTTCTGAGCCACAGAATTACAAAATATCAGAGCTGAAATATATTTAACAAATGGTGAAATGATGCCAGAGTGGGAAATAAAGTTACCCATGGTCACATCAAAAATCAACAAAAGACCTAGGACAAGAACATAGTCCTTTTTATTCCTGAAATGGTGGTGAAGAAAAGCTATAAAATGTTATTCTATGACTCAATTCTATTGAGTGGATCAAACTTTTTCAAGTTCCTGTCTTCTCCTAACTGACAATGAGCTGGAAACAGTGGTGGACACTGTAATCCCAGAGGCTTGGGAGACTGAGGCAGGAAGATCACAAGTTCAAAACCAGTCTCAGCAACTTAGCAAGGTCCTAAATAAATACAAAAAAGGGCTGGGGATATTGCTCAGTGGTTATGTGTCCCTGAGTTGACTACATCATTTCAAACAACAGTCCCTACCAGTGCAACCCCACTGAGAAAACTACAGGAGTAATCTTTGCCCTATGTGATTTCATTTTATTTCCTGACCCAGGTTCCTTAAAAGTCAATATTTCATTCCTAGGTCACCAGGACAAGGTTTGAGTTTGAATACATCGCAATAGTTAACTTATAACAAGTGTATTTTCTGAGCCTTATGTTCTGGATCCTGCTCTACAGTATACATAGGAAGTTAGGTAGGACCCAGGGAATCCATTCCACACTTCCCAAAATAAGTGCAAGGAATCAAGGATGAATTGGCAGGGTTAGAGATGATCTTGCCATGATCTTGCTTTCCACCTCCTGGTTGGTCTGGAATTCATTCACAGTCTTTCCTGAGAGTAGTGGAAACCAGTGATCAGTCACCTGCTGGGTGGAGCATCTGCACCAGCTTTAGCAGCTGCCAGATGCCAATAGAAGTGCTCATGCAATTCTCCTACAGGAGGTAAATGGAGATTCAATACTAGGATGGCAACTTGCAGACTTTTGTCTAAATTAAGCCAAGAGCTGAGAATTAATTCCTAAGACAGCAGATATACCCACGATTTGGGGAGGCACTAGAACAAGCCAGTGAAGGAAACAGAAAAGCAAATATCAGGCTGATATGAACTGGGGTGATGTTGTGTTACTGAAGCCAGGGAAGGGGATGTCTGGGGACTGATGCCATTTAAATTTGGAAATTTTTGGCCAGAGAAAATTGTAGGTGGGAGAGAAAAATTAAGTTACAGACTACAAAAATTAAAAGCCATTTGTCTTGGAAGTGAGTAGGTTCTTAAGGAGCAGGATGGAGTGAAAGCAGTTTGGGGCAAAGGAAGGCAGGAACATGGGGAAGAGATAGGAACCTGAAAGGACAAAGTACAAACACCATGTTTATGTTTTAATACACAATATTTCCCACACATTCCAGAATGCTATAGTAAAGAGATATGGGATAAAATATGATCATTTACCTTGGGAATTTGAATTTATCATGAACATAAGCTCACAGTGGGGGGATATGTAACTTTGGAAGAGAAAATGATAAATGACTTTGGGGCTTCAGGTGATGACAGGTCCAATGGGAGTCAGTCACAGATGAGGCTGCCAACAAAGCAAATACCATAGAAAATGAATACATGGGATATCAAAGCCCAGACAAATGACATAATGCTCCAGCTTTAGTTTGAGAGATCAGACCTCTCAAGAAGCACTTTTGACATTTCCAGTACCATGCTAGAAAAAGAACCTGATCTTTTTTCTAAAATAAAAATTAGGGTGGGGAAGAGACAGGATCATAGGTCCTATGAGGATCAGTAGAAAGAACTGGGGCTATTGAACCTAGGAAAAAGACAAAATGGGTGATGGTTGGATGTGGTCTGTATATTCAGACCTCTGAAGGATTATCACAGGGCAGATGTATACAGGACCTGTGTGGTGGTAGGGGAAGATCAAGGATCCTGGCTGGAAACCATAGTGATAGAGATTTCAACTAAAGAACAAAGAAATTTTGAACAGTTAAAGCTATTCAACAATTAAATGGGCTGCCTCAGAAGATAGTAAACTTTCTTTCAATGGATGTTTTGAAGTCACAAACCCAATATTAGTTGTTAATGCAAAGGTCAGTTGGTAGGAGGGTGAAAACACTAAGAGAATGGAAAATCATTGAAGGAATTAAGAGTTGTTTAGTCTAGTAAAAATTTGATTCAGGAGTCATAGTTTTAGTCTTCAGACCTGTGAAAGTTTGTCATAGGGCAGAAAAACATCAGTGTGTCTACAGCAGAGCAGAAATGAGATTGTAAATAGAAACTATAGTTGAGATAAACTTTGAATCTAGCAAAGGAAAAATTTTAGGATGGGTAGAACTGTTCACAGATGGAATAAGCTACTTGAGAAGCTCCTTATATCTGGATATGTGCAAGCATGGGGCAGAAACATCTTTTACACAATCCAGTCTGCACAGTTTAATCATCTGGGAAGCTTAAGAATACCAATATTTAATTTCTATCCCTACAAATTCTGAATTAATTGGTTTTGAGTGTAGCATAGGCATTGGGAGTATTTTAAAGTTCCCCTGATGATTCTAATGTATAATCAAAACTGAGAACCACTGCAGAGGAACAGCCTACAATGTTAGAGTGTGTAGGAGGATAGTTTGTGCAGTGACAAGGGAACTTAGGATCTGATTAAAAGTAATAAATTAATTTCTAAGTTCACATCCAGGTGAAAGATTCTAACACTGAGTCCAAATGTGTTACCCCTTCCCTAGGTAATTTGCATTTAAAGAAATCCATAGTATTCTAAACAGTGGATAAACCATAAATGAACAGTTCCTAATGGTGACATTTCTGATCCCATAGTCCATAGTGAGCAAGATACAGTGCAGCAGTCTTTAAATCACACCATGTAGGTGGCAGCATATGTTGTTCTCCTTCAACATATGCCCAGCTGATGGGGATGGGAATTACCATGATTACATATGGAGTCCCTATGGAAGTCTTTGATTCACAACTTATTGGCAACAACATGCATTTAGATTGAATGTGAAGTTCCAAAGACTTTCCCAAGCATTCCTGGTATCCCTGTACAGAGACATAGCCAGAGACAGGTGGTGTATGCTTAGAGAAGGGATAGAATACAGGAGAAAAAAGGCAGACAGAGATAATGCAGAGAAAGTCAAAGAAGAGATAGAAATGAAGGACAGAAATGGAGAGTTACAGATACAAATGGAGAAACAAAGACTGTCAGACACAAAGAGGCAGAAATAGAAACATGTAAAACACACAAGGTGAGAGATAAGTAAAAACATACAGTTGATCTGCCCCATACCATGTGGCATCCATATTTTTCTACAAAACAGTTCTCTTCTTTCCTCAGTGTTTCAAAAATACCAGGCATGACTGTAAGAAATCTAGTATCTTAATATTTCTAGTCAGAAAATCCATCATCCAAAGGCCCAATGCTTGTAGCACTTCCAATTGTTCCAATGGAATCAGAGCCTTCTAGATCAGATCTGTTGAAAATACAGATTTAACGTGGCCATGGTTAAATTCATATTCCATCTGGGAATTACCAAGTACCACCTATTGGCTTTTTCCTCCTTCAAGAGGCTGAAGAAATTTCTTCGGAGTTAAGGAGAATAGAACCACCTGAAAAAGAATTCACTGTCATACAGGATTCCCAATCCTTCATCCACATGGAGGCAAGAAAGTGCCATATCATCACTTCGGATATCATCCTCAGCCTGGCGCTAGACTTTTATCAATTGAAGAAACAGAATGTCTAGGTCTGGGGAACCCTGGCCAACCCAGGACTTTAAAGGTAACTCATTGTCTTTTGACCATTTCCTGTTGGTTGCTCACTTGTCTGAACATTAACCCAGCAGGAGCCATGGTTTTAAGCCTTTTACTTCACTGTACTTATCTCTCCCAGACACTTTCCATCTCCATAAGTTTTCCCAGTGTGACCTGGAGATGACTCTGACTGTCTGCTCTTTTTTTCTTGACGCTTTGACTTTCAATTTCAGAAGATCCATGGGCCACAGTTGTTCCCCATCAGGGAATCTATATATGAGGTCCTGAAATGTAACACTACAACAGCCCACATCAGAAACTCCCTTTGATGGATCATATTTCCTCTTCCATTTTGAGCAATTTTTCCTGGCTCTGTTATTACCTAAGGCCCATAGAGAGCTTTTCCTCTGAAGTTATGCCTTCAAAGCTGCTTCTCTACCCTGCCTACGGCAGCTGAACGAATTCACAGTCCATTTAATTGGCAACTCCCTACTCATAGGACAAACACAGCAGTAGTTCTTCCGTATATACCAGAATAATCTTATGAATTATTTAGGGCTTGTGACAATTCTGAATGGTCACTGTGTCTCTTTTCATTATTTGATGCTATTGCCATACCATGTAATAAATATTTTGATCTCATGCTAGTTAAAGCATCATACCTTCCAACTAAATACATTAGCACATGCTAAATCTTTAGTGAAAATCCTCCCAGTCTTCAGAGTTCTACCTCTTAAAGTGTGTGTGTTTCACCTTAACCCCAGATCTTCAAGAACAGTGATCTCCTATATGTCTCTTCCACCTGAATTTGTGGTTCTCAGTGTCCAACTCTTTCTAGCCACTCCTCTTCAATGCTTTCTTTTTGGGTTGTAAAATAGCACTTATTCACCATTTGCTTCAGTCTGTTTTTCAATGGTTTTGTATCCCCTACCTTCTCCCAAACTGTGAATTTTCTCAGAGTGCATTGTCATACAGGACTCTGGATCTTTCATCCACATGTCCTAACATCTTCCCTCATGTAGAAAAATCCAGGTCCTCTTTTAAATACTCTCACCTCTGAGTTATTGAATCTTGGAATGTCAGAGTTGGGGGAGATCAGAGAAATAACTTAATCCAACATCTCCATTTTCAAGATGTGGAAAAACAAGTTTAGAGAGAAGAAATATATTGTTTAAGGTTCCACAAACATTTTTGCACAATTTTCTACCTGAAAGAGGACATTTTAAATTATTGAGGCTGACACAGTCTCATATTTTCTTGGTCTTTGCTCATTTAAACAACTTTATTTTGAAATGTAATTCACCAAATTAAAGGGAACAATTCAATGAGATTTGACACATCATCATTTTTTAAGATTTTGATAAATTCACATATAAATTTGACAAAAAAATTGACATTTTACCATATTTAAGTGTACAACTTGATGGTAATAATTACAAGACTGTGCAACAGTCACCACTATTCATTTAAAAAATGTCATGACTCCAAATGGAAATTCTATACCCATTAAGAAATAACTCCCCATTGCCCTTCCCTAGAGCCTAGGTAACCTCTAATGTATTTCCTGTATTTATAAATTTTGCATGTTCTATGTACTTCATGTAAAAGAAGGTATACAATATTTGTTCCTTTGTCTCTGACTTAATTTGTTCCTTTGTGTCTGACTTATTTCACTTAGCAAAATGTCTTCAAGATTCAGTCATGCTTTAGAATGCCTTAGAACTTCATTCCTTTAAGTTGTTGAATACTATTCCATTGTACTGTACATATACACCACATTTTGCCTATTCATTTGTTGACAATTTGTTGTTCACCTTTTGTCACCCTTTGATTATTGTGAATAATGCTACAATGAACATCAGTATACAATAAATACCTCTTCAAGTCTTTGTTTTCAATTCTACTGGTTAGATAACTAAGAGTAAATTATTTTTTGCTTTTTGGTTTTTTTACATAAAAATCAATTTTTTATGGAAAGAAGCATCATAAACAAACTTTTAAGAAAGACAACTAAAGGAGATATTTATGGCTCATATCACAAAGAGCTATCCTTCCTAACATGTAAATTAACAAAATCATAACCCTTTCAAAGCACAGAAAAATTTTGATTAATGAGTTTAGGCCATTAACATTCAGGGTTATTATTGAGATATGATTTGTATTCCCAGGCATTTTGGTTTATTTTCGGTTTTTAACTTGACCTGGTTTCTCCTTTGATTGACGTTTCCTTTAGGATAGTTCCTCCCTTTGCTGACCTTCATTGGTGTTTTTCATATCCTCCTCATGGAATATATTGCTGAGAATGTTCTGTAGTGCAAGCTTTCTATTTGTAAATTCTTATAACTTTTATTTATTATGGATGGATTTTATATCATCCTCAAACCTGAAGGTTAGTTTTGCTGGGTATAAGATTCTTGGTTGGCAACCATGTTCTTTCAGAGTTTGAAATATGTTGTTCCAGACCCTTCTACCTTTTAGGGTCTGGGTTGAGAAACCTGCTGATATTCATATTGGTTTCCCTTTATAAGTGATCTGATGCTTTTCTCTCAAAGTCTTTAAAATTCTATCTTTATTTTGGATGTTAGGCATTTTCATTATAATGTGCCTTGGTGTGGATCTGTTGTAATTTTGTGCATTTGGTGTTCTGTAAGCCTCTTGTAGTTGATTTTCCATTTCATTCTTCAGGTTTGGGAAATTTTCTGATATTATTTCATTGCATAGGTGGTTCATTCCTTTGGTTTGTATCTCTATACCTTCCTCAATCCCAATAATTCTTAAATTTGGTCTTTTCATGATATCCCATAGTTCTTGCAGGTTCCAATCATGATTTTTTACCATCATGTCTGTTTGGCCAACTTTATTTTCAAGATTAAATATTTTGTCCTGATTGTCGGAGGTTCTGTCTTCCAAGTGATCTAGTCTGTTGGTGATACTTTCCATTGAGATTTTTATTTGGTTTATTGTTTCCTTCATTTCAAGGATTTCTGTTTGCTTGTTTGTCTTCAGAATCGCTGTCTCTTTGTTGAAATGATCTTTTGCTTCCTGCAGATCCTCTTTCAACTGCTTGTTGGAGTGATCATTCATCACCTGCCTTTGCTCTCTTATCTCATCCTTTGCTTCATGAATCATTTTAATTGAGTATATTTTGAACTCCTTTTCTGACATTTTTTCTACAGTGCTGTCGTTGGATTTTATTAATATAGAATCTTGGTTTGTTTGAAAAACTTTCTTCCCTTGTTTTTTTTTTTCATATTTTTCACTTATCTTCCCCTCTAGCTTTGCAGATCTGGGGTATCGCAGTTTCCCCCTTATAAGTTTGTAGTGACCCTATAGGTTTCCAAAACCTCTTCTTTTCCTAAGGAGGAGATCAATATTAGTAGCACTCAGTACAGAAAATATGTAGCCCTAAACCAAATAGCCCCCATGAAGACATTAACAATATTATCAAAATAAACAGAGAAGATGAGTTCAATTATTATCTACAGTAAAACAAATAGATTTGGAATGAGGTCTACAATTTCTAATGGTGAACAAAGAGGATGGGGAAGGATGTAGGATGTAACTGTTAATGGGATAAGAAAAGAGTATATTAGAAGTTCTAGATCTTATGAAGAGTGAAAGTGGAGTCAAAAGAAGTTGGTTGTTAGCATGAGAAAAGAGAGGAAGAGACTCTGAGGAAACAGGTAATGAAAGGAAGATAGAGGAAGAAAAATAAAGAAATAATAACTTAAAATTTTCAAAAAGTTGAAAAAAAAATTACACTGTAAGTCATATACTATTCAAACCTCCCAGTCTTCAGTAGCCTGATGCATGAGAGGTACCTGACAATGAGCTTTCAGTCTCCAGTAGGCATCTCAGGATGAGATTGACACCACCTAAAGATGGCAGCTTCTGCTTCCAGGATAATCCAAGATGGCTTCCAAATGTGTTGGCAAATGGGGAACTGCAGTGTGGGGCATGGGCACCAAATCCATGTGGGGTGCAGTTGGTCGAGCCAGGGTTCCTGGAGACAGGGCTCAGTCTGTCAGGTTGGGGGTCCTACAGATCCTGGCAGTTGTTCCAAAATGGCAGCAGCCACATATAACCAAACCTGCAGGTACTGTGGCAGTGAACTTCCAGGCAATAGCTGGCAGCTGGCAATCTGCTGGCAGTGTGTGGGTGGTCTCAAGTAAATTGTTTTTATTTAAAAATGGTAATAATTGTTCCACATTCATTTCTGATTTTGAGTTTTCTTCTTTTAGTCAATCTAACTAGAGTTTAATTTTGTTAATCATTCAAAGAAATCAACACTTAGTTTCATTGATTTTCTGTTTTATTTATCTCTGCTCTACTCTTTATTAATTTCCTTCTTTCTGCCAGCTTTGAGTTTAATTTCCCCTTCTTCTATTTTGGTAAGTATAAAATTGTATTGTTGATTTGAGGCCTTTATTGTTTTTGACATAAATTTTTACAAATATAAATTTCCCTTCTAGGACTGTTTCAACTTCATCACATAAGTTTCAGTATGTTGTGTTTTCATTTACATTTTTCTCAAGGCATTGTCTAATTACTCTTGTGATTTCTTCATTAATTTATTGGTTGCTTAAGAGTATGTGGTTTAATTTATACACATTTTGAAAAGTTTGTTATTAATCTCAAGCTTCATGTCATTCGATTACAGAAGATACTCAGTATACATCACTCTTTGGAAATTTAATTGAGACTTGTTTTTTGGCTCTGCCCTGATATCCTAATCATCTCTCAGAGCTCCTCCTTCTCAAATGATCATAGTGGAGATTATATTTCAATGTATCAAATTAAGAGGTACACAAGTGTTCAGATCATCATACTAATTCACCATCATACTGATTTCATTCATTAACTTTTACTATAAGTATGATTATAACTATTATCATTATTGTTATTGTCTATTTCTACTTTATTCCTATTCTCATTGTCTGTGGCGTACTTTAGATCCACTTTATTTCATCTGATGCCTAATGTAGATTGGACTCCTGCCCTTAAACTTCATATTAATGACTTTTCCATAACATAATAGTGATGGTGATAGTGTTTACACTAAACACACATGCATGCGCGCGCACACACACACACATATGAAAACCAAATCTTGAGTGTTTGTGCATGGAGCTACTACTAACTTTTGGGAACATACTATTACTGTCCTTTCATGTTTTAGATTGGAAAGGAACTAATATTGAGAGAAAGCAAATTATTTTGATGAAGTTATAAAACTGGAGTTAAAGAGCTGAATTTTGAACCCCAAACTATCTGATTCCATATTCCATGTTCTTAACCTCTATCCTAAGCTGCCATCTACCAATACCAATTTATTGCTTTCCTTGGGGTTATTGCTGCTCATCTAGTGGGATTGCTGACTCCTTCATCTTAAAATGTTGCTGTTGTTTCTTACCAGCTTACCTGCAGTAACTATTGACTGCTGTTGCTGTACGTGTGTTGTGTGTGTGTGTGTGTGTGTGTGTGTGTGTGTGTTTGTTTTTTCCCTGTGTAGCAGATACTCTTGAGTGCCTTAATAACAGTCATTCATAGTCCAGGACTGTAATCCCACTACACAGGAAGCTCAAGCAGGACAATCAGAAGTTTGAGGCCACATGGGCAACTTGGTGAGACTCAATCTGAAAGTAAAATTTTAGAAAAGGTTGGGGGTGTAGCTCAGAGGTAGAATGCTTGCCTACCATGCACAAGGCCCTAGTTTCACCATATTGAAAAAGAGGCCCTTCCCAAAATTTGTGGTAAAAGAACACTGTTTTGCTTTGTTTGTGCTGGGGATTGAACCCAGGGCCTTGTGCTTGCTAGGCAAGCACTCTACCAAATGAGCTATATCCCCAGTCCAAGAACCCTGGTTTTGTTTGAATAGTTTTCCATGTTTTAGAGGAGGGTGACTTATGGAATAAATCCTGATCCATTCTTCTTGTTAATGATTTGTTTAGGTATTAGTATGTAATGCAAATCTGGTCAGACATGAGAAGTCTACTGGAGAATTTCTGGAAAAGGTTTATCCTGCTTTTATGCAGAGATGTTTGCAAAAACAACAACAAAACCCCTTTTAATGTGTATAGATGTTGATGAGTGAGAAAATGGGGCCTGGATCTCTTGTTTCCTTCTTATGAAGAAAGTCTTTATAATAAAACATAGCAAAGTAAAAGAGAGAAAGAAATGAGTCATTAGTGATATTTTGAGCAACTGAATTAACCAATCCAGGAAATGTCCTGTCTCTTCACTTTCATTTATGTGAAATAATAAATGTATTATGAATCTTCTAGTCAGAAGTTCTCCTTGACTGATTATTAAAGTAGCGGGGTTGTGGGGGGCAGTGGTACATGACTGTTATTGCAGCTACTCAGGAGGCTGAGGTAGAAGGATTGCAAGTTCAAGGCCAACTTCAGCAACTTAGCAAGATCCTATCTCAAAATAAAAAATAAAAAGGCTGTGGATGTACTGCAGTGGTACAGTTCCCCTGGGTTCAACCCAGGCACTGAAAAAAAAAAAGAACCTGGAATCTTTAAAACTAGTTTACTAATGCCTACATCACACATCCAGAGATTCTGATTTACTCTTAGGGTAGACCCCTGTCCATCATTCTACATTTTTTTTATTTTATGTATTTAATGTGTACAACATGATGTTTTGATATTCATACACATAGTGAAATCATTACTAAAATCAAGCAAATTGGCATGCCAATTTCCCTAAAGGGGATTACACTAAGTGAAACATGCCAGACACAGAAAGAGAAATACTGATCTCACATATATGTGGAATCTAGTAAATTTGAATTCATAGAAACAGAAGTAGCATGGTGATTAACAGGATGAGAGATGGGGGTAAATGGGGCGAATGTTGGTCAAAAGATACAAAGTTGTGATTATGAAAGAATAATAAGTTGAGACCTAGTGTATAGCATGATGTCTATAGCAAATAATATTGTATTATGTATTGTAAATTTACTATGAAAATGATTTAAGGGACTCTAACCAGAACTCTATTTTTTAAAATCTCTTCTTTTAGTTCTAATAGGCAGCCAGGATTGAGAGTTTCTAGTTTAAGCCATTTGTGGGGTAAAGTTTTCTGCTATTTGCAGCTGAAACCATTCTTGTTAATTCACTGGCTTATACGATCAGACTGATGGCTCTGTCAGCCCATTTGCACAGACCTTGTTCCATTTGTGGAATGTCCTCTTGGCTGTCTTCCTTGATTGAAGTACCCAGGCCACAACCATCCAAGTTCCCAATTTGGCCACATTAGGTAATAGTGAAGATTGATGGAAGCTGAGAATGGGAAAAGGCGTTCTGAGAGGTAGCTCAAGGATATGGAAGTGTAGGGGGATGGGGATATAGCTCAGTTGGTTGAGTTCTTGCCTAGCATACACAAGGCCCTGGGTTCAATCCCCAGCACCACCAAAAAAAAAAGTATGGAAAGATAAGGGAGATATTTCTTACTTCATTTCACTTCAACAGTTATTCCCTGAGACTCTACCTGAGACTCTACTATGTAAAAGTCCTTGTATTGGATACTAGGGATATCTAGAGATATAAGACCTAAAGCATACCTTTACAAACTTTAATGTGCAAAGAAAGGATTCAGTAACTCCTGGTAGAATCTAAAATTTAGCATTCATAACAAGTTTCCAGGAGATGCTGAAACCGATGACCCAGAGAAAAATAACTTGAATAGCAAGGATTTTTAAAATTGGCTAAATAGAGCACACAACAGAATGAAATAAGGGCTATAATAGAAGTTGCACATGGTGTTTCAGGAACCCAAAAGATGGAGGGTACTGAATGGAAAAAGAAAGTTGGAGAAGACATCACTGATCAGTGATATTTAAGTGCAACTGGTGGGAATGGTAACAAAAATATGGACAGTTGAAATACCTTTAATGTAAGATACAGAAAAACAATTTTCTAAGCCCAATTCTGTCATTCATTTGCTGTATGATCTTGAACAAATCTTTTTCCCTTTCTGGATCTCACAATTGGAATGAGGATTGAATAGATGATCTATAAAGTCCCTTACATCTGTGATATTTTGAGCAATGATTCAGTGGATGCACCTTCTGAAGGACAGCACAGGGCAAGAAAAGACAGTGGATAACTGAACACCAAGTTACAACAGCATCTAAATCATTCATCTTAAGGGGTGAACCTTAAATGCTACCTGTACATTGATGAGTCATAAATTTGTGTCCCTACATTTAATTTATCCCTGGGTTACAGAGTCATTTATCCAACCATATACTCAACCTCTAAATTCAGATTCCCAAAAAACACTTCAAATTACCATGTACCTAATTGGCATATTTGTTTGTTTAATGACACAAACCTGGTCCTCCTCCATTTTTCTATTAAATTTCAGGAAATTATACCACTGTGATCCAAAGCTTAAAAGAAAAAACTAGAGATTATTCTTGGTTCTTCCCCTTCACCTCACACCAAAACCAATAGCAATATATGTTGTAACTACCTCCAAAACACACCTTAAATTTGTCTACTTGCAAAATTTCCCTTACTGCAACCCCAATCCAAATTGCTGATATCTCTCACATAGATTACTGCAAGTCTCCTAACAGATCTTCCTGCTTCATTCTTTCCCCGTAAGATCCATTATCCACAAAACAAAATAGGATATTTTAAGGCAAATACCCCCCCTAAGAAATTCCTCTCGATCTTTTCTCTCTTGCTTTTCTCTCCTACACACTTGCTTACTTTCTCCTCCTCGCTTTTCACACTCTTTCTTGAGTGTGCCCTTTCTCTTTCCCTTTCTTTTCCTCTCATTTTCTCTCTTACCCTGCAGGGAGACACTCTGTTTGCTTAATAAATTTCCTTATGTGAAAAAAAAAAAGAAATTCCTCTCCATCCTACTCACAGTACTCCCTAAAATTATATGATGTATTTATTTAGTTATTGTTTGTAAACTCCCACTGGAATAGGAGACCCATGATGCTGAGAACCCCATCTCTTGTTTCTAGGTACAAGGTATTTGATAGATAATTGTTGAATGAATGAATCAAGAAAGGAAGAGGAACCAAATTAAAAAGAAGATTTTCTAAGCAAACACTCCATTATTTTCAACCTTTTCACTTTCAAATTCAGATAGGAGACAGAAAGATAATATCAACTATGGAATACCTACTATGTGCCAGATGCTATAATGGAAACTGTCACACATGTACAACTTAGTAACTTCTTGGAAGAAACATTCTAAGTTAGTAGACCTCCATTTTATAGATGAGGTAACTGGAAAGGCTGTGAGAGTTGAAGTCACCTATCCACAGTCATCCAGCTAGATGTGATTGAGTCTGAAGTTAAAACTTTATCTGCTTTCCCCCAAGATTAGGATTTTTTTCCCATTCTATCAACCTTCCCCTCCTTTTTCTCCCTCACACCTTTCACTGTCTACATAGTTCCTATTCCCTAGGTCTCTATCAGAGCAAAGGTCCTTCCAAGCACAGAGATTTATGTGACTGCCCCCATTTGATCTACCTTTGGGATTGCTTTGTTGTGCTGGTCTCCATGGAAACCTCAAAGCATCATCCTCTGGGGAAGGTATCAAAATCTGGCAGCCTGGTTAGAGCTGTCTGTTCCCAAACTCTGCCAAGTGCACAGTAAATTAATGTAAGTGATGAAGCCATTATCTAGGAAGTCATCCTGGGACACTTTAACCTTACATCCCAGGAACATGGTAGGTCTTTTAATGATATTCAGTATCACCTCGTAAAAGCATGCATACTACATTGAAGGGGTAACTGTTCATCCATTAATTCAATAAATATTAACTGAGAATCTACCCTTAATCAGGTATGGTGCTGGAATTTGAGAATGCGGACATGTAAATCTCCCGCTTGGGTATAGCTTACACTCTAATGGGAATTGACAGGCAATATATTGAAAGCAAATAATTAGTATAATTTTAGATAGTGTTGATTGCTATGAAGAAGATAAAGATCATAAGGGAAGAGAAAATAATGTATAAAGGTAATTTTAGCTAGGATGAGTGGTCAATAAGGGCTCTCAGAAGGTATAAACACAAAAGAAATCTGAATGATGAGAAGGAGTTAACAATGAGTGGATATGACAAAAGAATAATTCATACCAAGATAGAAAGTACAAAGACTATGAGGAAGAAGTAGTTTTAACATATTTGAGGAGCATTAAAAGTCAGGTGTGGCTGGATTTAAAAAAAAAATACAGAATTATTATAAAATAAACATGATCAAGTTACTAAGGTCCAGATAAATTTGATTAAAAAATAAATGGAAAATCATCAGTGGTTTTTAAGCCAGAGAGTAATATAATTTAGTTTATATTTTGGTAGGATACAACTCACTTAAATGTGGAATGTTGATTATAAGAGACAAAAGTGGAAGCACCAAGAGACTATTATAGTAAACCAGGTGAGAATGATGTTGGCATGCATAAGAAAATACAACAGATGTGAAAAGAATTTGCTGGATTCAAAAATATTTTGGAGGTAGAGGGAGCAATAGCACAATGGTTTAGTAGTTTGTGGAGACCCAGGAGTTCTGGATTTAGCTTAGCCACTAACCAGTTATATGACTTGGACTTGATCCTGCTCCCCTTCTTTGGTTTAATTTCCACATGCCCACTTTTCCTGAAACAGTGAAATCCTTGTAAAAGAACACATATTTGGATCATATTTACAAAATGCCTTAAATCCATTTTCTCGTTTTCATTTTGAGTCTCACAATAACCCCATGAAAGAGTCAGGGGAGGGATAATTAACCTTAATTCACTGCTGAGAAAAATAAGGTAGAATCTGGCAGAATTTAGAGAGTAAAAGCTTCCAGGAAACCATACAACAGTTGTTGATTTGAAGAAAATATCTGAGTCTTGGAGTCAGAATGCCTGAATTTTCATCAGGGCAGGAGATGTCACTTCCTCTCTCTGAATTTCAGTGTTTTCATGAATCAAATTTGCCTTCAAAGGCTGAAGGCAGCCTTTTCTACACTCTACTCCTTACATCCAAGGCATTACATCTATGTAAATTACCTCTTATATCCAAAGTCATTGCTATATGGTTTATCTTCCAACACATTGAGTTCATCTTGACATGTAAGTGTGTTGTAATTCTGGAGGCTAAGGTATCAAATTTGTCAGTTCTTCCAACTGTGGTCCCTTGTTGTAACCTATAAGGCCAAAGAAGTCATTTTACCTGTTTTATATACATGAGAATAAAGGGAATAATCATATATTGTATATACATTCTGTGCCCGTCCCACACTTTCCCTCACATAATCTTCACAGGAACTCTATGAGGTAGGTTTTATTATTTCTACTTGCTCCAAGTCACACAATTGAGCAATAATGTGTCTAGACTATCTGACTCTGAATTTCTTGTTCTTTTCACTCTGCCATGCTCTTGCCAGCCAATCATAGTTTGAGTCTCTCATTTCAGCCAACTCCAAAACAGGCTTACCTACCAACTCCAGAAAATCTGAGGGATCCTACAGAGCTACTAGATCAGTAATTAGATCCTCTTTACTTTGGTGTGCCAATAATGCATTCTACTTAAAACATGATAAATATTCAGTAAAAGTTTGATGAGTCAATTCATTCATTCGACATCCATAGAATCACCTATTGACACATTCATCAAATACCTAGAATGTATTGGTTAAGAGCATGAGCCATTCAGTCAGATTACATGAATTTGAATTCTGTGTCTTTCACCAGTGGATGTCCTGAGGCAAGACATTTGACCTCTTTGTGCCTTGGTATTCTCTTTCATTAAATGAAAATAAGAATATTACCTTTTTTGTAGGCTTGTTGTGAGTATTACATGAATCAATATCTGTAAAAATTTTTATAACAGTGCCAGGCATATAGTAGTTACTGAAAACATGT
The DNA here is from genome assembly GCF_902686445.1 of Sciurus carolinensis. Taxonomy (NCBI): domain Eukaryota; kingdom Metazoa; phylum Chordata; class Mammalia; order Rodentia; family Sciuridae; genus Sciurus; species Sciurus carolinensis. The sequence goes on from NW_025920424.1 coordinate 88,390, forward strand.
TAATTCTTATTATTGCTATAATTATTATTGCTATGTACCAAGTAATGTGCTAGACACAGGATATACATTTATAAACAAAGCAGATAAGGCCCCTGCCTTCTTGGAATTTACAGTATAGTTATGGAGATAAACATTAAATAATTAGACATATAAATATGTACGTACAATTTTCAGAAATTATAAGAAGTAAATGAATAGAATACAGTTATACAGAATAATGAGGGGGTTATGGTACCTACGTAGAGCATTATGGAAGGAATCTATGAGGAAGTAACACAAGTCTGAAGAAGGAAAAACTATGCCATCCAAAAAACTGATGACAGAAGAGAGATTGAGGCACAAGTAGGATTATCATATCTCCTGGTGTGCTCAAGACAGTCCCTATTCATATCTGTTGTCCTAGCATAGTTATTATAACACTCCATTTAACTCTCAAATGTCTTCTGTTCTGGGCATAAAATCATACAATCATATAAAGCATAAAGGATAGTATATGTCTAAACTTAGAGAAGAGAAATAATTTGTATACTGAAAAACTGAAAAAAAAACCAGTGTGCCTAAATGAGCTCAAAGAGGTAGACAGGAACCAGAATCTATGGAAGGAAGGAAGGAGGGAAAGAAGCAAGGAAGAAAGGACGATGGGGGAAATGGAAAGAAGGAAAAGATGGGACTAGCAACCCTCAGAAATGGGTCTGCAAGTTGGGAACAAGGTGCAAGAAGGTGATAATGGTGGGGTGGCAGCTAGAGAAAGTTACCATTCCCAAGACCAAATTCATAGGTAGCCAAGTTCAGCAGTAATTCAGCTATCATTATAATAAAATTGTTTTCCAGATTTACCAGACATCAACTGTATTCACTGTGCTAGTTCAGAAAATATCTAGTTTGTTTTTTTCTGTCATGTACTAAAGCAAGCAAGTGAAATAGAGACAAAATACAAGTGAAGAATGACTCAGCCAATTAACTGCAAAGGGCTCAGGTCCCAGTGTTTATTAACAAGTACCATCTTTGCTTTCTGAGTGGGTGAGGACAGCAATGTATGCCTGGAGATTTCCTGGACCATTATGTACAAAAGGAACAGTGGGTCAAAAGTATTGCTGTGTCTATGTATTGCTGTGTCCACGTGTCCCTGCATTGATCTATTTGAGAGAGAGAAACAGAGTTGGGAGGCAGAAGCCCCTTCAGGTAGCACGTCAGGTTCTTTGGGTACTTCTCAAGGATCTTTCAGACAATAAACAAACATCATGCATACCTGTCTTCAGGTGCACAGATTAGCAATCCTTCACAAAGTGTGACATTAGGGAAGTTGCTAAGGATGTATTAGGGATACTTGAGTTCCAGCACATCCTTTTTACAAGGCTACATGACCTTGAAATAAATCTGTTCACTTTTCTGATCTTCACTTCACCTTTCGGATCCTTGTCTCACTCATTTGTTTACATAATGATGATGTCACGGTGATACACTGTAGAGTTAAAGTGAAAATAATTATGTAAACTTCTACCACAGATTTACATAAAAAGTATTCAATTGTGGTGGTTATTGGCAATAATAATAAGGACAACCACAACTACTAAAGGTTACCTGGGCCATTCCCACTATTGTCTCCTGAGTCTGAAGTCTACCTACATACTATACCACCTTAGATAGTCTTTAATTCTTTCTGTTTTGCTCCACTCCTGTGCCATGGAATATCAACCTCTAACCTGCCTTTTCAAAAGGCTTCTTTCCCTTAGGGCCTAGCAGAAATCTCCTTATATGCAGAAAACCATCATTCCCACCCCAGCTTACTCAAAGTATACTCTCCCCAGAGCTTCCACAGATTGCAAAGGCTGTCAGCAGCATTCATTTTGGCATCTCCCAGGATGCCTTATATCATTTCATTGTCTCATGTGCATATTGTTTTATCTTTCCATCTTTTGTAAACCTTCCTCTGATCCTTTGCATTTAAACTGAAAACAAGGATGCATCGCTGCTGCCCCCTCTTAATTCCCTCTGCAAGACAAAAGAATGCTGAATTTATAGCTGGACAGACTAAATGGATCGTTCCCAGCCTGCCTGCTGTTCCTTCCTGCACTGTTAAAGAAAGCATTATGGATAACTGACATGTTTCCACACTGAGTCTATCAAGTCTCTCCATTTCTCTCATGCTTCTTGCCATTTCTCTCTTTGCCACAAGAAACCCAGCAGGAAGCCGTGCTGTGGTACATTTAATTTCAAAATGAAATTGACTACATAAAGCAGAGATGTTTGTCAGATGGGAGTGACATGAAGCAAAAGAAGCAATGACAGCTTACAAGAAAATAGTGCTGTCTGGAAATGAGGAAAGAAAGGAGGAGATAGCATAAGTCAGTGTCACCCCACCCTTTCATCCCAAACTCATCTCCTCCTAACACCTTCCAACCTTCCACATGATGGCTATCAGTTGCATACCTCTTTGTAAGCAGGGTCAGGTGGTAGGAGGAACAAAGAGAAAGAAAAAAAATGGAAGATATGAAATAGAGAGGAAACAGTACAAAAGAAATAGTTACTCAGTGAAAAAGATTTTCAGGTCAGTCTGACTAACATTGCCATGGGAATATTTGCATGGCAAGTCACATGCCTAGCATTGAGAACAATGGATGGACTGAACAGAGTTGAAATCTAAGATTGTTTTCAAAGAAATACCATCATATTACTCTCAGATATAAAGCCTAGCTCATTCACTCAAGGGAAGTAATGTGTGAAATGAGTTAAGTTAGAAAATTTACAATTCACAACAGATTTTTAGCATATGACAAAGCATAAGACATCTTTACAATAGAGGGTATAATTGTTAAAGCCAGAAATTGAAAGGATGTAAAAGGCATAAAATACTTTTGCAGACTTCTCAAGGTGTTGTAACTCACTCTATGCTTTTGAAGTAGTGCAGTGCAGTGGGAATATGACAGGCTTGAGAACTAAATGGAACTAGGTTCAAATCCCTTCTCCATCACTATGGATCTTTGAACAGTTTATTTTCCACTCTCTGTACAAATCCCATGTTTATAGTTCTTGTTGTTATGAGTACATTTTAAGGGCACTTTCTTGCTATGAGCAACTGTTATTCTGTAATTCAGTGTGATCTGCACATTATCATATACTAGTCTTTTTTTCCAATGCCCTTGTACATTTTTGTCAACTGTCCAAGGAATAAAACTGAGGTCTTAGCTTCTTACCCATAATGAATAAGGTTAACAGTAGGTGCTCAAAAGATACATACTGATTGGTCAAATAGTTCACTTCAGTCTTTACTTTGAAAAGCACACTGATTTACAGTTAGGTCTATCCTACTAATGGGCAGGATCCTGAGATATTACTTAAGTCTATCCCATTGACATTATCCTTAGTCATATGCATATAGTGGCACCTATCAGCAAAAAGTTCCCAGTCTTGTTCTTCTAGAGGAAATAGAAAGAAATCTGAACAGACCCTCATATTGAGGTTGTTTTTCACTTTTTGCCTTACAGAAAGAAAGGAAGGAAGAGGGAATAAAAGAGAAGGAATAAAACTATAAAAGTATAGGGACTTGATATTGTGGTTAGATTTTCATAAGCTACCATAATGCACACAACCTTGCAAGATAAATTGTTTCTATTGTACCAATGGAGAACTGAGATACAGAGAGTTTAAATATCTTGTCAATAATTACTCTGCTACTAATTCTAATTTAAAATAAGTTGTATTGTGCTTCAAAGGCAATGCCTGCATTCCTGGGGGAAGATCAGGGGAGGTGAGAAGCATCTTTACTGAACCCATGAGGTTTTGGAGAAAAGTGAGAAGATTAAAACTATAAGCTTCTGAGGAAAACCTCATCTCTCAAAAAGTCTTTCATTCAGTTATGTCAGCTTCAGGCCAATCCCACTAAGGTCACACCTGATGTCCCTCTAGCTATCACCACTGACAGGAAACCTAGATTCTTCCCCTGCCCTCACAAAGCAATGAATCATGGGAAAAACTAACGTACTAGGTTGAATTTCAGCATTTTATCCAGTGTGGCATCTGTTAACCTAAAGGGTGATCATCAGGAAAGAAATTACCAGTTGGTAGGGAGGAAAGCAAACTGTCCCTCTTTGTGATCTTACTTGAAGCCACCAGAACTGAGGAGAATCTAGGTAACTTTGAGCTGTAGAGGATTTTTGTGTTTCTAAGAAAGTGTTCCATAAAACTCTCATATTAATATTGTATAAGGCACCTGCAGGGTTGAATTTATCAGATGATCCCAGCTGGTTGAGGGGGTTGAACTCACACTAGAGTGATAATGATGGCAACTGGGGTGATTAATAGGATCAATATCCAGTAGAAGAGGTTTCAAGATGATCCCCACAGGAACAGGGCCACAGAATTTATACCACATTCTGAGTGTTTTTGTAGCAGTTAAGCCAAAAGTCAGAGACATTGAAAAAAGGCAGAAAAAAACCCCAGTAAACCACTCATTTCCCAAAACATTACTGGCATAAGGGCTGGAATGATGAATTGATATGGAGGCCATTCTCTTCTAATTAGGCTATCCTCACAAGGCTGCCCAGATCTAAGATCTGATGTGGGTTCAGCAGTATATCCCACATCTTCTCTTTCATAACTTGTGTTTTCTTCATTGGAAAAAAACTTACACTGACTCATTGGACATTTTCCCAGGAGTTCTTGGTGATGAGACAGTCCAGCTTAAAGGAAGAACATCTTCCAAGGAATTGAGGAAGTAGATAATGCCAACACATCCCAAAACAAGCATTAAAAGGAATATTAAGAGACTTTCACACCCACTCCTCTTGCCTCTAGTATTAGCTACAAGGCTGAGTTCTTCAAATGGAGTCTACAGATATTTTAGTAACCAGTTTGGTGCACCAGCAATCTGTGTGTAATAGAATGACCATCAATATTATGAAAAGTGGAAGAACACAAGTAGAAAAGTGTAATGTAAAGAATATGGAATATGATTTCAGATAGTTTGGGGTTAAAATCCTACCTCTGCTATTTACCTGCCATATAATACATAGACCCAAGTATTTCACCTCTTTGAGGATCAGTTTCATGTGTGTAACATGAAGAACATGCCTACTATCTCACAAAGTCTTGGTGAGAATTAAACAGGATAATTTATATAAACTACAAATGCTGTGCCTGGAATATAGTAGGTACTCAATAAATGTTGATAACTTCCATCCTTCCACTTCATATCAATTTTCTTTTTGTATCATCTAATTTTGGTTGTATTAAAGTTCAGTGAAAGAATAAAACTCCAGGGATTATTAAAAGACAGACTGCTAATAAAGAATAGAGTCCAAGTCTGGCTAACTGAAAAATTAGAAAATAGAAAGTAGTCTTTCTATTTTGTTGCAGTTGTCTTTCTTGGATAATGAAAGTGCTGTAGCTCTTGTCTGAAAATAGCAGAAGGCTGACCAGTGTGGGTAAGCCCATCAGCTGGATTGCAAGTTCCAATCCACCTGCCTTCAGGAAACCCACAAGGTAGAAGAACAGCAGCTCCAGAGGCCACCCATACTCAGTTTTATGATTAACTAGGTGTGGAAAGCCCAAGATCCTCTCTTGGCCAAGTCAGAGATTATATTGCCAAAATCTATGTCACAGTGGAAAAATTCACTTAGCTAATGTCCCTCCATACAGCCATGAGCAAACAGGTGCTGGATTGGAAATGGCCTTCCATGTGTCTGTATCACTGAGTACAAAATGGAAAATTACAGTAGAAAATCATACCCCATTATTTATTTTCCAGGATAATTTGGAGGAGATACTGTTAAGAGCTACCTTTAAAAAAAAAAAAAAACAATAAATGAGTTAATGGAATCTGCCACAACTAATGAAAAGGAAGTAAAGTTTTCTATAGTTCCATTAAAAACAATCGAAAAAGGAACAAAAATATATCAGAAAAGGAAGTAAAATAATGATGTAGAAAATCATTCCTGGGTCATTTGGATGGCTAAATGGGTAAACAAACAGCTTCACCTCCTCCACATCCAATACCACCACTCAGTACATACTTGCATGACACACACATAAATACACATACAAAAAAAATTCACCATCCTCTTAAAATCCACAACACTTTGTCAGGCCAGAGAAAGTCTCTGTTAAAAGCAATGTTGCCATAGCAACTATGATTTGGGCAGCCCCAGCTGCAACTCAGGCTGCCAGTTTTCCCTGGAATATGTGGGAAAATGGAAAAAGAAGGAAAATAAAAATCACCCCTGAAACAGTATCACTAATTATTAGATCTGTAAAATTTGTAATGAATTTAAAATTTATTGAGCACCTATTACATATTATGTACTATATGAGACATGAGTATCACACTAAAATATAGTTGACATACTCAATTATCACAGGCTATAAGAGACAGAATAAATATTTTTAACAAGAAGAGTAAAAAGTGCTGATTAGAAGTATGAGGAACATGTTGAAAGAACAAAATGAAAAGAACAACTAATTAAGTATGGAGAGAAATCCTGGACAGTTCCATTAAGGAGGTGACATGGACATGTGCTTTAAAATATCAGTAAGTTTCCCAGAAGGAGAAGAAGGTGGGGAAAAAGCATTCTACACACAAGAAATAACATAAGCAATATCTCACAGATGTAAGAAGTCTGGCATGTTCAGGATTTAGCTCATTATGGATCAACATAGAGTGCATATGGACAGAAAGTCAGAGATAAATCAGAGAGGCCTGAAATATCACATTATGAAATTGTGACTTTATCTGGTAATAAAATGGTTGGGTGGAGATAAGAGTGTATCTCAGTGGTAGAGTACTTGCCTGTCATGTGCAAGGTCCTGGATTCAATCTCCAGCACCACAAAAATAATTTAAAACATTAAAGATAAATAACATGGAGCCACTAGATGGACACAATACTTTTATTTATTTTTATGCCGTGGTAAGGATCAAACCCAGTGCATCACATATGCTAGGCAAGTGCTCTGTCATTGAGCTACAACCCCAGTGCCATGAAGAACAATTATAATGTCCAAAGTAACCAAATAACCTATCAGCTCTCAGATCCTTCTGTCAGAGGTGACAGAAGGAAGATAATTCTGTTTCAAGAGGGAAATGTTATTGAAAAAAACAAGTCAGGAAACCATTGGTATTGGTCAAGGAAGAGACATTGGGTGTGTAGGTTAAAAACAATGGAGTACAAAAAGCAACAATCATCTAAAGTCTTCAGAAAGTTTCCCAAGTTCATAAAGCTAATGGAGAAACATTTATTCAATAAAAGCTACTAAATATTTTTAAGAATACATATATACACTTGAACTTTGACTTGTTGGCATCCATTCAACCTTCTCCCCATCTCAGCATGTTTTAGCCAGCTTTTTCACTGCTGGGAACAAAAGACCTGACAAGAGCAATTAGAGGAAGAAAAGCTTATCTGGGGCTCACAGTTTCAGAGGTCCATAGATGGTCAACTATGTTGCTCCGGGTCCAAGGTGAAGCAGAACATCATGATAGAAGAGTTTAATTGAGGAAAGTGACTCAGGAAATCACACTAGGAAGCAGGGATAGCAAGAGCAAAATATATATTTCAAATGCACACAGCCTAGTGACCTACCTTCTCCAGCCAAAACCTACCTGCTTATGGTTACCACACAGTTAATACCTATTGGGGGATTAAAATACCAATTAGGTTAAAACTCTCATAACCCAATCATTTCACCTCTAAACGCTCTTGCATTATCTCACACATGAGATTTTGGGGAATACCTCATATCTAAACCATAACACAGCATGATGGATATGACAGTTCACTCTGGGTGAGCATGACCAAGAAAACAGAGATCTCTCTCCCTAGCTCTCAGACAAGGTTCACTGTATATTGCCAGTAGGAGAAGGTCATCAGCATTTTTTTTACCCCTATTTCTATGTTGCACTGGTTATATACCAGGCAAGTGTTACTAGGAAGTCAGGGGCTCTGTTTATCCACTTAGCTCCAACCCATGGGAAGAAGGATTTATCCTAGTTATGACAGGCTGAGAAAAACAAAGCTCCAAACACTCAAGTCCAGTTCACTTGTAGGAAAGAAGTTCCATGTTAGGAGGCAAGTTGGAAAGAATACAGGCTACTCCCTCCCAGAAACCTACACATAAAACATAGATGTCACTCCAAGAGAAGTGGGCCACTGTACCTGCCTCCAGCTCCTGAGCACTTCCTCAGAGGTTTTGCAGGCTAGAAAAGGCCTGTAAATTTTCCCTAAATAAATCAATTTTATTTGAAAGAAGTGGGAGTTCACACTTAAGAACAAGGGAGTCTGGTGGTACAGCTCAGTTGTACAGCATTTGCGTAGCATGCATGAGATCCTGGTTTCAATCCCCAGCAACATACACACACAAACACACACACACACACACACACACAAGCACAAGATATTTTGGTAGTAAATAAGTAAAATGCTAGTAGCCATGTGAATAATAAGCTAAATCCTAGTTCAGCTGGTTTTCGAGAGAAAACTCAGAAAGGAGCCAACAAACAATGGCCCCTGTGGATCTAAGATTCAAAGTCTAACCCCAATAATTGCCACTATCAAGGGACATGGATTTAATTAGATAAGGCTGTGGAGGAATTTATTCTCCAGAGAGTGCTAAAAAGCAATAAGTGTATAACAATTAGTAGAGGCTAACAGCAAGGTTTGATACAAATAGAGACAGACATTTCAGCAGACAAATCAGGGAAAGATACAGTGAAAGAGATTCCTTATAAAACCACAATAATCCCCAGGTAATTGTGTACATGGGGAAGTACATCAGAAATTTTATACTGTGAGAAGAATATACTTCATTAAAATTGCCAAGTCATCAAAGCAAATATACTTTGCTTAGTCAATAAGCACTTAGTACTAAGTGGATAAGTACCCCCTTATCTATGGTTTCAGTTACTCACAGTTGACCAGAGTCCAAATATATTAAAAGAAAATTTCTATTAAAAAACAATTCCTAAAGAAAAATTGCCAAGTCACTTGCGTTAGTCAACTTTTCATCACTATGAATAAAATAGCTGACATAAACAACTTAAAAGAGGAAAAGTTTATTCATGACTGATGATTTCAGAGGTATCATTCCATGATTGTCTGGCCCCATTGTCTGTGCATGAGGTGAGGCAGAACATCATGGTAGAAGGGCATGGCAAAGGGAAACTGTTCATCTCATGGCAGCCAGGAAGCAGGAAGGTTGGAGGAATGGGCCAGGGACAACATATGGTCACTAAAAGTATGCTCCAGGTGACCTACTTCCTTCAACCATGTCCACCTGCTTATGGTTTCCACCACCTTCAGTAATCCATTTAATTAATTCAATGGTAGTTCATATGGATAGATCTGATGAGGATGAAGCCCTCATGATTCAATCATTTCTCAAAAGTCCACCTCTAGGCATTGCTGAATTTGAAACAAATCCTTCAAAATTTGAGCTCTGGGCAAGAAATAATAACAAATCAATAACTGGGATGGATTCAAACTAAAAAGCTTTGCTCAGCAAAGAAAACAATCAATAATGCAAAAAGAGAGCCTACAGAGTGGGAGAAAATATTTACTACATGCACTTCAGATAGAGCACTAATCTAAAGAATTTATAAAAAGAACTCAAAAAACTTAACACCAAAAATACAAATAACTCAATCAATAACTGGGCTAAGGAACTGAGCAGATACTTCCCAGAAGAAGAAACACAATGGATCAACAAATATATGAAAAAATATTCAACATCTCTAGTAATTAGAGAAATGGAAATCAAAACTACCCTAAGATTTCATCTCACTCCAATTAGAATGGCTCTTATCAAGAATACAAACAACAATAGGTGTTGGCAAGGATGTTGCAGAAAAAGTACACTTATACATTGCTGATGGGATTGCAAATTGGTGCAACCACTCTGGAAAGCAGTATGGAGATTCCTCAGAAAACTTGGAATGGAACCACCATTTGACCCAGTTATCCCACTCCTCGGTTTATACCCAAAGGACTTAAAATCAGCCTACTACAGTGATACAGCCACATCACTGTTTATAGCAGCTCAATTCACAATAGCTACAGTGGAACTAACCTAGATACCATGCCCTTCAATAGATGAATGGATAAGGAAACTGTGGTATATGTACACAATGGAATATTACTCAGCCATAAAGAAGAATAAAATTATGGCATTTGCAAGTAGATGGATAGAGTTGGAGAATATCATGCTAACTGACATAAGTTAATCTCAAAAAACCAAAGGCCAAATGTTTTCTCTGATAAGTGGGTGCTGATATATAAAGGAAGAATGGAGGAACCTTAGATTGTGTAGAGGTTAAGGATGGGAAGGGCGGGGGCAGGGGGAAGGAAATATGGTGGTATGAGACAAACATTATTACCTTATGTACATGTATGATTACACAAATGGTGTGACTATACATCACGTACAACCAGAGAAATGAAAAGTTGTACCCCATTTGTGTTCAGTGAATCAAAATGCATTCTGTTGTCATATATAACTACATAGGACAAACAATAAAAAGAAATGAGTTTTGGGAAAACACTCCAGATCGAAACAATATGTACTAAACAAGTAAGCAATTCAACAATAACAATAACCAAAATGACAAAATCAGAACTGGGACATCATGCAGAGATGCTATAATATATTATCCAAATGTCTTGTTCTCAACAATAATAAAGAAGACTTCCAAATAAATGTGAAATTGTGACCTATACACAAAAGAAAAAAAAAAGAACAGGCAACAGAAACTTCTTGCGATAGGAAAAATATTGAATGTAAGAGACAAAGACTTCAAAGGAGAAATTATAAATATACTTAAAGAGCTAAAGGAAACCGTGCTTACTGAAGATGGTGAAAGTATTCTGACAATTTTTCATCAAAAGGACAACATAAATAAAGATATATAAATTATTTTTTAAAAAGCTGAAATTCTGGAGTTGAAAAGTACAAGTACTGTAATGAAAAAGTTGTTAGAGAAGTTCAGCATTATAGCTCGGCTAACAAAGGAAAGAATCAATGACTTTAATGTGTATTAATAGATATTTTGAAATCTAAAGAAAAGAGTGAAAAAAGAATGAAGAAAATTGAAAATAACCTCACAAAAATACAAAACACCATAAAGTACAACAAAATACAAACAATGGAGTACTAGGAGAGAAGAGAAAGAGGCAGTCAGGCTTTTCAAAGTAATAATAGCAGAAATTTTCCCAAATTGAGGAAAAATAATCTATAATCTAAGAAACTCAAATAATGCCAAGGATAAATGCAAAAGCATCCACAGAGAAATAGTAAATATTGGCATCATATGTGCCATTTTTCTGCCGCCAGTATTCTGCCCTCCCACACACACGCCATTTTATAACCCGGATCTTCAATCTGAGAACATCCCAGCCAGCAATTGGTCTGCTGGTCTGCCCACGAACTTCCTAGTCTCCTAGTTAAGTCATTTGTTCAGACTGTTATTAGTCTGCAACCTCCTCACCAGTCCATTGTTATTAGCCAGCGAAATTCCACTACTTAAGAATGGTCTGGTTTTTCAAGATGGCGGACTAGAGGGTGGCTGCATTTCATGTTGCTCCAGGACTCAGGATTCAAAAGAGGAGATAGTGAGTGACTTGGGACCAACTCAAAGCTGCCGGGTGAGTCTTTCCCGTTGGGGAGGCATCCCGGATGGGGCGGAAGCCCCAGAACACAGGGAACTTTGTGAAGTAGAGTTGCCCGGCGAGACACTCTTCCCTCCGCTGGAGCGGTAAACACGGACCACTGGGAACTTTGCAGAGGAAGCTGCTCAGCACAGGGTTTGGTTTCAGAGTAAACCGCCAGGCTTCGGTCGCTGCCCAGAGGACAGCCTGCATTGGCAGGTGATTAGGTACAGAACAGGGTCCCAGGTCCTAGGTGGCTTTTCGGTGGAAGAGCTGAAGAGACAAGCTGAGGGGTGGAGCGAAGGTTCCAGGACTGCGGGCAGATTCTCTGAGGAGAGGCAGCCTAAGGAGCCTCGTCTGCAAAGGGTGAGGCTCCCAGGCCCAGGAGGTAGGTCCGGGCCCCTGGGAACGTTGCCTGGGAAGGCTGCCCTGCCCAGGTGGCAAGATACCCTTCTCCCCCCTGGAGCAGTGAACACAGACAGCTGGGAACTTTGCAGAGGAGGCCGCTCAGCACAATGCTTGGTTTTGGAGCAACCTGCCAGGGCTCCGGCGGCTGCCAGAGGAAGAGCTGGGTGGCGAGCTGTTTGGACTCAGAGCAACCTCCTGAACAACAGGGGGGGTGCTGCCCTGATAGAGCACTAATTTCCAGAATCTATAAAGAACTCAAAAAACTCAACAACAAGACTACAAATAACCCAATCGACAAATGGTCTAAGGAAATGAACAGACACTTCACAGAAGAAGACCTACAAGCAATCAACAAACATATGGAAAATGTTCAACATCTCTAGTAATAAAGAAACTATGGCATATATATACAATGGAATATTACTCAGCCATAAGGAATGATAAAATTATGGCATTTGTAGGCAAATGAATGAAATTGGAGAATATCATGCTAAGTGAGATAAGCCAATCTCAAAGAACCAAAGGATGAATGATCTCGCTGATAAGTGGATGATGATACATAATGGGGTGTGGGAGGGGTTAGTTTTAGGGTTAGAGTTAGGGTTAGGGAGGAGGGCAAGAATGGGGGAAGGAAGGACTGTATAGAGGGAAAAGAGGGATGGGAGTGGTGGGGGGAAGGGAAAAATAACAGAATGAATCAACCAACATTACCCTATGTAAATTTATGATTACACAAATGGTATGCCTTTACGCCATGTACAAACAGAGAAACAACATGTATCCCATTTGTTTACAATAAAAAAAAAGGGCTGGGGATGTGGCTCACTGGTTAAGTGCCCCTGGGTTCAAAGAATGGTCCCACTGCCATTCTTTCTTTCTCTCACTCGCTCTTACTCTCACTCTCACTCACTCTCTCACTTTTTTTCTCTCTCTCCCCCTCCTCACTCTCACTCTCTCTTTCTTGTGCTCTCTTTCTCTGTCTCTCTCTATCTCTATCTCTCTCATCTTCTTTCTCTCTCTCTCTCTCTCTCTCTCTCTCTCTCTCTCTCTCTCTCTCTCTCACCCTGCAGGCAGACACTCTGCCTGCCCACTTAATAAAATTTCTTGCATGAGTTCCCGCATCCAGAGTGGTTTTTCTGGGTGCTTTCAGTAAATACGAGGGAAAATGAACATTAAGAAAACCTTGAGGGCGATCCAAGATGGTGGCCTAGAGGGTGACTACACCCCCAGTCGCTCCAGAACCCAGGAGTTAAGAAGGGGAGGCATTGAGAGACTCGGACTGAAATAGAGCCACAGGTGAGTCTGCCCACTGGGTAAAGCTCGGCTCAGGTGGCAGGCCCAGATAGAGGTGGCTTATCGGAGCCAGGCAGGGCAGCTAGAGTCTTCCCAAGGTAGCCTTCCACACTCCGGCAGTGGGCTCCTCCCACACGGCCAGCTGCATGGTGCAGGCCCACAGTGAGAGCATTTCCGTAGAGCCAGTTCCAAACCGTGGAACCAGTAGGGGGCTAGGGGCAGTTTTCTTCGGATGCGCTGCTTTATCAGATTCCTCCAAGACATCAGGCTACTGAAGGCTGGGAGGTGATACACTGGAAATCTACCGGGACACTATAAGCCAATAGCGGAAAACTGCAATATCTCAGGGTCCCACTGACAACTGACCAATATGAGAAAACAAGGGAAGAAAATGTCCCAAACAAACCTAGATACTACATCAATAAAACCCAATGACAGCACAGCAGAAGAAATGTCAGAAAAGGAGTTCAGAATGTACGTAATTAAAACGATCAGGGAAGCTAATGAGGAGATGAAAGAGCAAATGCAGGCATTGAAGGAGGAGATGAAAGAGCAAATGTAGGCATTAAATGATCGCACCAATCAACAGTTAAAAGACCAAATACGGGAAGCAAGAGATCATTTCAATAAAGAGTTAGAGATACTGAAAAAAAACCAAACTGAAATCCTTGAAATGAAGGAAACAATAAACCAAGTTAAAAACTCCATAGAAAGCATAACCAATAGGATAGAACACCTGGAAGACAGAACCTCAGACATTGAAGACAAATTATTTAACCTTGAAAGCAAAGTTGGCCAAACAGAAAAGATGGTAAGAAATCATGAACAGAATCTACAAGAATTATGGGATATCATGAAAAGGCCAAATTTAAGAATTATTGGGATTGAGGAAGGCTTAGAGAAACAAACCAAAGGAATGAACAATCTAGTCAATGAAATAATAACAGAAAATTTCCCAAATCTGAAGAATGAAATGGAAAACCAAGTACAAGAGGCTTATAGAACTCCAAACATACAAAATTACAACAGACCCACACCAAGGCACATTATTATGAAAATACCTAACATACAAAATAAAGACAGAATTTTAAAGGCCGCGAGAGAAAAGAATCAAATTACATTCAGAGGGAAACCAATAAGAATATCAGCAGATTTTTCAATCCAGACCCTAAAAGCTAGAAGGGCCTGGAACAACATATACCAAGCCCTGAAAGAAAACGGATGCCAACCAAGAATCTTATACCCAGCAAAACTTACCTTCAAATTTGACGATGAAATAAGATCCTTCCATGATAAACCAAAGCTAAAGGAATTTACAAAAAGAAAGCCAGCATTACAGAACATTCTCAGCAAAATATTCCATGAGGAAGAGATGAAAAACAACGATGCAAATCAGCAACAGGAGGCGCTAGCCTAAAGGAATAGCCAAATAAAGGAGAAACCAAATCATGTCAAAAACAAATATGAGTCAATTGACTGGGAATACAAATCATATCACAATAATAACCCTGAATGTCAATGGCCTGAATTCATCAATCAAAAGACACAGACTGGCAGATTGGATTAAAAAGAAAAATCCAACAATATGCTGCCTGCAAGAGACTAATCTCATAGAAAGAGACACCCATAGACTAAAGGTGAAAGGATGGGGAAAAACATACCATGCACACGGACACAGCAAAAAAGCTGGAGTATCCATCCTCATCTCAGATAATGTGGACTTCAAACCAAAACTAGTCAGAAGGGATAAAGAAGGACATTACATGCTGCTTAAGGGAAGCATAAAACAGCAAGACATAACAATCATAAACATCTATGCCCCGAACATTGGCTCATCCACGTACATCAAACAAATCCTTCTCAATTACAGAAATCAAATAGACCACAACACAATAATACTAGGCGATTTTAACACACCTCTCTCACCACTGGATAGATCATCCAAACAAAAATTGAATAAAGAAACTATAGATCTCAACAACACAATCAACAATTTAGACTTATCGGACATATATAGAATATACCATCCAACAAAGAACGAATACACTTTCTTCTCAGCAGCACATGGATCCTTCTCTAAAATAGACCATATTTTATGCCACAAAGCTACTGTTAGCAAATACAAGAAGATAGAGATACTACCTTGTACTCTATCAGATCATAATGGATTGAAATTAGAAATAAATGACAGAATAAAAAACAGAAACTTCTCCAATACCTGGAGACTAAATAATACACTATTATATGATGAATGGATAACAGAAGACATCAGGAGGGAAATAAAAAAATTCTTAGAAGTAAACGAGAACAAAGACACATCATATCAAAATCTCTGGGACACTATGAAAGCAGTACTTAGAGGAAGATTTATTTCATGGGGTGCATTCAAAGAAAGAAGTAGAAATCAACAAATAAACGACTTAACACTACAGCTCAAAGCGCTAGAAAAAGAAGAGCAGACCAATACCAAAAGTAGTAGAAGACAGGAAATAGTTAAAATCAGAGCCGAAATCAACGAAATTGAAACAAAAGAAACAATTGGAAAAATTAACAAAATAAATAGTTGGTTCTTTGAAATAATAAACAAAATTGATAAACCCTTAGCCACACTAACAAAGAGAAAGAGGGAGAAAACTCAAATTACTAAAATTCAGTATGAACAAGGAAACATCACAACAGACACGAGTGAAATACAAAACATAATTAGAAGCTATTTCGAAAATCTATACTCCAACAAAACAGAAAACCTCGAAGACATCAACAAATTTCTAGAGACATATGAATTTCCTAAACTGAACGAAGAGGACATACAAAACTTAAATAAACCAATTTCAAGCAATGAAATAGAAGAGGTCATCAAAAGCCTACCAACAAAGAAAAGTCCAGGACCAGATGGGTTCTCAGCTGAGTTCTACAAAACCTTTAAAGAAGAGCTCATTCCAATACTCCTCAAACTATTCCATGAAATAGAAGAGGAGGGAACCCTCCCAAACTCGTTCTATGAAGCCAATATCACCCTGATACCTAAACCAGACAGAGACACATCGAGAAAAGAAATTTCAGACCAATATCCTTAATGAACATCGATGCAAAAATTCTCAACAAAATTTTAGCAAATCGCATACAAATATATATTAAAAAGATAGTGCACCACGATCAAGTGGGTTTTATCCCAGGGATGCAAGGTTGGTTCAACATTCGGAAATCAATAAATGTCATTCACCATATCAACAGACTTAAAGTTAAGAATCACATGATTATTTCAATAGATGCAGAAAAAGCATTCGATAAAATACAGCATCCCTTCATGCTCAAAACACTAGAAAAAATTGGGGTAGTGGGAACATTCCTTAACATTATAAAGGCAATCTATGCTAAGCCCATGGCTAATATCATTCTAAATGGTGAAAAACTGAAAGCGTTCCCCCTAAAAACTGGAACAAGGCAGGGATGCCCTCTTTCACCGCTTCTATTCAACATCGTTCTTGAGACTCTAGCCAGAGCAATCAGACAAACCAAAGAAATTAAAGGGATACGAATAGGAAAAGAAGAACTCAAACTATCCCTGTTCGCTGATGACATGATTATATATTTAGAGGAACCGGGAAATTCCACCAGAAAACTTTTAGAACTCATAAGTGAATTCAGTAAAGTAGCAGGTTACAAGATCAATGCTCAAAACTCCAATGCATTTTTACATAAGTGATGAATCTTCAGAAAGAGAAATTAGGAAAACTACCCCATTCACAATAGCCTCAAAAAAAATAAAATACTTGGGAATCAATCTCACAAAAGAGGTGAAAGACCTCTACAATGAGAACTACAGAACACTAAAGAAAGAAATTCAAGAAAACCTTAGAAAATGGAAAGATCTCCCATGTTCCTGGATAGGCAGAATTAATATTGTCAAAATGGCTATACTACCTAAAGTGCTATACAGATTCAATGCAATTCCAATTAAAATCCCAATGATGTACCTTGCAGAAATAGAGCAAGCAATTATGAAATTCATCTGGAAGAATAAAAAACCTAGAAGAGCTAAAGCAATCCTCAGTAGCAAGAGTGAAGCAGGGGGTATTGCAATACCAGATCTTCAATTCTACTACAAAGCAATAGTAACAAAAACGGCATGGTATTGGTACCAAAATAGACAGGTAGATCAATGGTACAGAATAGAGGACATGGACACAAACCCAAATAAATACAATTTTCTCATACTAGACAAAGGTTCCAAAAATATGCAATGGAGGAAAGATAGCCTCTTCAACAAATGGTGCTGGGAAAACTGGAAAACCATATGCAATAGAATGAAATTAAACCCCTATCTCTCACCCTTCACA
Organism: Sciurus carolinensis; assembly: GCF_902686445.1. Lineage (NCBI taxonomy): Eukaryota > Metazoa > Chordata > Mammalia > Rodentia > Sciuridae > Sciurus > Sciurus carolinensis. The sequence goes on from NW_025920424.1 coordinate 106,063, forward strand.
AAACTCAACTCAAAATGGATCAAGGACCTCGGAATCAGACCAGAGACCCTGCATCTTATAGAAGAAAAATTAGGTCCAAATCTTCAACTTGTTGGCTTAGGATCAGACTTCCTTAACAGGACTCCCATAGCACAAGAAATAAAAGCAAGTATCAACAACTGGGATAGATTCAAACTTAAAAGCTTTCTCTCAGCAAAGGAAACTATCAGAAATGTGAAGAGAGATCCTACGGAGTGGGAGAATATCTTTGCCAACCATACCTCAGATAGAGCGCTAATTCCAGAATCTATAAAGAACTCAAAAAACTCTACACGAAGAATACAAATAATCCAATCAACAAATGGTCTAAGGAAATGAACAGACACTTCACAGAAGAAGATGTACAAGTAATCAACAGATATATGAAGAAATGTTCAACATCCCTAGTAATAAGGGAAATGCAAATCAAAACTACCCTAAGATTTCATCTCACCCCAATTAGAATGGCGATTATCAAGAATACAAGCAACAATAGGTATTGGCGAGGATGTGGTGAAAAAGGAACACTCATACATTGCTGGTGGGGTTGCAAATTAGTGCAGCCACTCTGGAAAGCAGTGTGGGGATTCCTCAGAATGCTCGAATGGAAACACCATTTGACCCAGCTATCCCACTCCTTGGCCTATACCCAAAGGACTTAAAATCAGCATACTACAGAGATACAGCTACATCAATGTTCATTGCTGCTCAATTCACCATAGCCAGATTGTGGAACCAACCTAGATGCCCTTCAGTTGATGAATGGATAAAGAAACTGTGGCATATTTATACAATGGAATATTACTCCGCAATGAAGAATGATAAAATTATGGCATTTGTAGGCAAATGGTCGAAATTGGAGAATATCATGCTAAGTGAGATAAGCCAATCTCAAAAAACTAAAGGACGAATGATCTCGCTGATAAGCGGATGAGGACATATAATGGGGGGTGGGAGGGGTTAGCATTAGGTTTAGGGTTAGGTTTAGGGTTAGGGATAAGGAGAGCGGTAAGAATGAAGGAAAGAAGGACTGTATAGAGGGAAAAGAGGGGTGGGAGGGGTGGGGGGGAAGGGAAAAAAATAAACATCATTGCCCTATGTAAACGTATGATTACACAAATGGTATGCCTTGACTCTATGTACAAATAGAGAAACAACATGTATCCCATTTGTATACAATTAAAAAAAATAAATAAATATATAAAAAAAAGAAAACCTTGAAAGCAACGAAAGTAAAACAACTCATCATATACAAAGACATCCAGTAAGATTAACAGTTGACTTCTCATGAATGAACTAAACAATACTAGATACCAGAAATAACTGGAATTATATATTCCAACACAGAAGGAAAATCAAATCCTTCAACTAAGAATTTTGTATGCATTAAAACTATCCTTCAGTCAGGTGCAGTAATCCCAGCAGATTGGGAGGCTGAGGCAGGAGGAACACAAGTGCAAAGCCAACCTGAGCAATTCAGTGAGACCCTGTCTCAAAATGGACAAATAATAATAATAGAAAAGGTCTAGGGATGTGGCTCAGTGGTTAAGCACCCCTGGTTTCAATCCCTGGTGCCAAAAATATAATAATAATCTTTCAGCAATGAAGGCAAACTGAAAACATTTTTAGATAAATAGAAACAATTTGTTGATAGCACACTCACATTTAAACAAATAATAAAGTTCTTCATACTAAAAGCATATAGAATCAGTCAGTGATTTGAAATCATGCAAATAAACAAAAAGTTCCACAACAAATATTGTATAATTCCTCCTTTTTTTTTTTTAACCAGGGATTGAACCAAATGGTGCTTTACCACTGATCCATATCCCCAACTCTTTTTATTTTTTATTTTGGTACAGATTTTTGTTAAGTTTGTTAGAACCTTAATAAGTTGTTAAGGCTGGCTTTGAACTTGTGATCCTCCTGCCTCAACCCCCCAAGCCACTGGGATTATAGGTGTGCACCACTATGCTCAGCTCTATGATTGCTCTTATATGAAATATCAGAATAGGCAACTTCACAGAAGAAAAAATTTATTAGTTTCCTGGTGACTGGGTACTGGGATTTGACTATTTTAGTAGTGATAGTTGTACATTATAGTGAATATAATTAATGCCTTTGACTCTTACACTTAAAGTGGTTATAAAATCATCTTCTATGTTATATGCATTTTAGTTCAATAAAAATGAAAAAGAACACATTTCTTAAATCAATAACGTAACTTTATATGTTTTGAAACTAGAAAAAGGAATGAAAACTAAATGCAAAGAAATCACAGCTGGGGAAAAATGGAGAGTGACGGCTAATGAGTACAGCAATATCTTTTGGAATAATAATAAATAACAAAGATTAGAGTGCAGATAAATGATATAGAACAGAAAAAACAGTGGAGCAATTTAACAAAATCTAAAGTAGTTTCTGTGAAAACATGAACAAAATTGAGAAGTCTTTATATAAAACTAGACTGAGAAGATGCAAGACTTAAATTAATAAAGACAGAAATGGAAGCTTGGAAATTGCTTCCAAGCTTGCAGAAATAAAATGAATTCCAAAAGAACACTATGAACAAATAGCAAACCAATAAATCATATTATCTAGATGAAATGAACTTATTCCTAGACACAAACATTCAATCCTGACTCAGGAAAAAATAAAGAATCTGAGTAGACCTAACAAACACCCAGAAGGAATCAGTAATCAAACATTTCCCAAATAAGAAAAGCCCAGAACCAAATGGTTTCATGGTGATCTTTCTCCAAAATATAAAGAAAATTAACACCAGTCATTCTCTACTTAGCTAAAAAAAAAAAAAAAAGAGAAGAGGAGGTAATACTTCCTAACTCATTTTATGAAAACAGATTTAACCTGATGCAAAAGTCAAAAACATTACAAAAAAATCACAAACCAATAACACTTATGAAATGTATTCAAATATCCTCCACATATAAGTACACTAAATGTTTCACAATATCAGAAGGGTTACACATGAAAAAAGAAAACACAAAACTTAAAGGAATCTTGCTCCAGTTAGAATGGCAGTTATCAAGAATACAAATAACAATAAATGTTGGCAAGGATGTGGGGAAAAGTATACACTCATATACTGTTGGTGAAACTCTGGAAAGTAGTATGGACAAATGATGGTGAAATGATGGTGAGAACTAGGAATGGAGTC